>NC_054543.1:11832270-12029770 GCF_017654505.1 Polyodon spathula
AACACATTGACATTTTTTTTGACGAGCCTACCTACACATTATTCAGAAATACTTACATGTGTTGAGGAACTCTGTTTATTAACAGAGTGTATCAGATATACAGTAGGCACCATAAGAAAGTGATACTGTGTGTCAAGCGTCTCTTTACTGAGGGAATGCAGTGTTTTGTAATACTGTAATCATTTTTCCTATAAGGAGGAATGAGGAATCCAAATTTAAACCTGATACAGGAAGAGGATGATATTTCAAGGACCTTAGCAATTGCTTACAAATCAGCAAACAGGCTTTTAATTGTCACAGACATGCAGGTTTAGTGTAATGGCTAAAAAAAAAAAAAGTGCAGATGTAGTCTTGTTTGGTATCATCACATGGGGCTACATCAGCTTCGGTCCGTACACTTCAATTTGAGTCGATATTCCACCACACACAGACGTTTGCCGTCCTATAAGCCTATTGCTTTATTACTAATACTATACTTATATTTGTTTTCTCATCATTACCAACCTTTATTTTGACAATTTCATTGAAAAGAGGTTGATGAGAGAACGCTGTTACGTGGCCGAGGTATGCAGCAGATTGTGATGTCACTGTTTTTAAATGACTTTGCAGCTAAAAGAAATTTCCGAGAGGGGCCTGTGTGCGGTTTTAAAGCAGGTTATGTCACCCTAGCGGCTATTGAGAATAGAGCTTGGTAAAAACTGAAAGTAGTCCAGTTGATGCATGAATGGGGTTTCTCCGTAATGTGTCGTGGAATACAGAAGACGAAACATGCACTCAGATTGGTTGAAAGATCCTGAGCAGTCTATAATTTATAATAAAGCATGACTGTATGGTCCATAGGACTGTGTGTGCAGTTCATATGTGTGCTGTACTTTATAAAATACTGTACAATTGCAATTACAGTCATTCTCCACTTTTCCACAATACAAAGTCTGAGAAAATGATGAAGACTACAGTTTAAAAGCAGCTCAAACACATTTAAGAAGAAAGCAAACAACCTACTTTTTTGATTGGTTTCATGAGCAGACAGACACATCTGGGGTTGTCTTTCTCTGCTTCTCTGATTATATTGCATTCTCCACAGACAGACAGCCTTGACCTTGGCTGCTATAGTTTCACAAGTTTATTTTCACTAGTTGTAGGCTTACACTGCACTCACTGCTGGGAAATGAAACCATCCTCTTAATTCTTTCAAAGGTACCAATGCTGCTTAAAATAAATACTATACTGCCCAAAGTCAGAATTAAACACCATGCAGAAATAGGTAGATAATTAATAAGTTAAGTAGAAAAAGCAGAAGCTGTGTTTAAGAATGTGGGGTAACAATAGGGAGTTTTTCCTTTCTTGTTCTACAGTATTTTTAAATTCATATAAATATTTATAGTTAAGAAAGTATTACTTTTGAGCCACTAATGAAGGAAATATGTCCCTAAACCAATTCTGAACAAAACATATATAAGTAGTCATCTTTTTTTTTTTTTGTAAGACTTTAATCATTGAACCTTTGAACTTTTAACAACTGACCACACAAGCAGCAGATCAATTGTACAGTAATGTACAGTATCAATGGGAATTATGACTCATGAATGGAAAATTTGCATGATTGTCTGACTGAGACCTCACCAGATGCTGTAAGCATTATCCCTACACTCCTCTAGGAAAAACATATTTTTTAGAAATATCTTTTCCCCCAGCATATGTTCACTGACAAACCAGATTGCAGATCTCTGAATACACTCTTTGATTATCAATCCTAAAATTTTTGTTGAACTCATCAACTCATCAAAGTGGCTTGAGTAACTTTGTGTGTAGTTGTAGATTTGCTTTGCTTTGTTGGAGATATTTATCAATGCTTTGTATGCTATAGTTGTTCTTGTCCCAGGTTGGCACCATTCTGTCTTTAGACTCTTTCCTACACCTTGCAGGTACCTATTGATCTATCCCACCCACTTACCAGGACGGCATTTAGGACACGAGTCCTCAAAACGGAAATGCCACTCTAAGCAAGAAAAAACATGTTATTTCACATTTGTTAGAGAGTGTGTAATTATTTTGGTTTAGCTGTTTTTAATTTTTTTTTTAGCTGAGAAACCATAAGCCATACAAAGTTGCCAAACCACAGCCTTTTTTAATTTCTTTTTTTTTTTTTTTTTTACAGAGTATACAGTGTCATTTAAAATTACAAAAAAAACTGGTCTGTTAGTTAAAACCCACAATTTCGGGTGAGCCAGACTGAATTGTTCTTCTGAACAGCATTGCTTTGTGGTGGCATTTAAGTGCTTGTTCACAATATAAATTTTATGCTGGGACAAATATCAGAATATTCTAACGAATATGTTTTGACATGTATTCGAATACAAAAATTAGATGTAAGTATTCACTACAAATGACAAAAACATCTTGCACTTATTTACCGTCTCACCAGAATTTGAGTGGCAGTTTCAAAAATTAGCTCTAAAAAGAGGAAACGGCAATCTGTGTGATATATATATATATATATATATATATGTATATATATATATATATATATCAGGAATAAACAAAACAACACAACTTGAACTGCTATTTGGCATCCTTTGTTCTGTATGTTAATTCACTGGGGTAATGTAAGGTCTACACAACTTATTCTTTTCCTGGGATATTTTTCTATTTTAACTATGTCTGTGCTCTGTCTCTACCTGCGTTCAGAGCAATATAACGGTTTTCATTACTGTTTGAAAAAACGAATGAATATTTAAATTATGAGCGAATATCCGAACGTGAAAATCCTGTGTTTGTCCCAGCACTAATTAATTTACATTCAACATTCTTTCAAACATAAAGACTACAAATGCTTTTCGGTTATAGTATATGTTTTATATAGTTTTGCCCACATTTCCTCTGAAATCTAAATAACAACTGTCCAGACCACATAAAGTACAATATTTTCTTGAATAAACATCTAGTATCACACAGCCATCTCTCAATTTCAGTAGACTAGGAAAACTAAACCCTGTATTATATGTATCAAACATAAATTCACAATGCTTTCTTTTTTGTTCTTTCTGGGGTTTTTTTTAAACCAGTATAATTACGGTATTGTTACTTAGTATAATATCACCAAGTAAAATAATCCTAATCCATATTGTGTGCTTAGAAGTCTAGTTAAACTATTGAACTTGCAAATGTTCCCTTCCAATGTTTCTCATATAGGTACAGCCAGATAAATTCTGCATGATAGTCAAAAGTGGACCTTTTTCTACTTTCCTTTAAGTTGCAATATATTTTACATAGACTTTAGGTACAGTAGTCCAAGGCAAGGTCTGTGAAACCATCATTAATATATGCTTACAGCTAAATTCAGAACATTCAAGTAATCATTCCATGTATACTGTCTGCCCCACAGACAATGTATGAGTGTGCAATGAAAAAGGTCTCCCATGTATGTCTTTTTACTAAAATTATGAAGCACTATCTGTTGACACCTTACAAAAAAATGTAAATATATCACAATTTAAATAACACGGGCACACCAAATTCCGCATACTAACAATATCTGCCATATTGATGGATAATCCTTAATTTCTCTCCCCCAGTCAGTATCGTTCTCAAACCAGATGATGCTTTTCAGGACTCTAAAATAGTGGTTTAAAGAAATGGCTTATCCTTAAATGTTTTGGTTTAAAAAAAAGCCAAGGTATATGGCGAGGATTCAATGTGTCATACAGGTGGTAAACCAAGTAGATGATTCTTAAAGATAACTAGCAAGCTTTTATGTTTAAGCTGAATACATATGTATGACCTTATAATTGTTAATATGGTTGCTTCTTCTGCAAAAGCTATGTTTAGCTGGTCAAATTCTTGCAGTAAAACATCATCAGGCCTATGATTCTTTTTAAACACCCATTTAAACGGTACTATACTTATTGGTCAGAGAAGATGTATGCTTCTACTCCTACTGTATACTATATATTTCCATCATCCTGACTTCATCTGTGCAGTATTAATAGACAGCCTGGTTTCAGGTTCCAAATCTATAACAAGCTGGTATAGACTGGATAGATTTTAAATGCTAGTTGACATATGTTACACATCAGAAAACAAGCTCATCATGATAAAAAGTTTGCAGTAGAAAGATTTAACTCATTAATGATGGGTAGAAAGAAAGAAATAAAAAAAGAACAAATATCTTGGTGTCCAAATTCCTCCCTTTACCCATGAAATATGATGTTTGAGTTGGATAAAAAAAATCCCCTAGTCTGTAATGAATATCAATTTATATTGTCATGTGACCCACTAGACCAATATAAGCTGTGTGAGAAGTCTCTGTAACTTCACAACATGCATAATAGTGTACTTTTGTGTGCAACATAGATGTGTTACTGTAGCCCAAACCACAGAAACACTGAACAAGACACACCTGTTTCCAAAGTGTCCACTATTTTTTGCAGTGTATTTTTGTTAACAATTTAGTTCCTAAAAAATGTGTTGTTTAACAGAACACCTTGTCAACAAATGCATCGGCGAGGAGTTGAAACAGAACATGTGCTGAATACTGTTTCATTTACCGTTTCAATAATGTTGCTTTAATAAATCCATTCCAAACGTTACGTCAGAAATGTGTAATGTAATATGTGGGAAAGAAAAATACCACCTGTTGGAAAGGATTCACAGCATTCATCCATATTATTTTCATATTAGTTTTCCATTCCATAGACACCAGTTGTCACCTGTAAGGAGACTGGTGAAAGAGTTCAGCAGTGAGTTAATTAATGTTGGCAAAAACAGTATGTGTTCTGGTGAGGGTGAGTTTGTATGTGTGGAACTGAGAGCTGGGGGTGAAGAGAACATAAACTATTAACCTTTTCTGGACCCAACTTCCATTCAGTGCCCTTTTTGCCCCACCGCACACACCTAAAGTTAATGTTAATGTTAATATTATAAAACTAGCTTGAGTGCAGCTAGGTGCATTTGCGGTGCCCTACACGGTTTTACAATAATTTATTTACATATTTATCAAGGCTGTTGAAATATTAACATTGCATTTTTTTCTCCCTTATTTTGACATTAACATTGTTTTTGTGCAGAACACTTTATACTAGTTGGACAATAGACCACAACAATAGAATTGAATAAGACAAAGGGCCCACAAGATCAATAACATATCAATTCAATAAGCACACACAAAACTGATGGCAACTGTTTGGAGGTCAAAAAGAGAATAATAATGCTAACCATCTGCTAATCACAATTCCTATATATATATATATATATATATATATATATATATATATATATATATATATATATATATATATATATATATATATATATATATATATATATATATATATATATATATAGTAGTATCAGTAGTAGTAGTTCATCCTATTCAACCTTTTTCAATCCACTGCTGGATGAAGACCTCCCCAAGATTCTTCTACAAAAGCCTGCCTGCTGCATCCCTTATCTACGTTGCTCTGGCGTGTTTCCTAATTTCATCTTGTCTTCTTGGTCGCTTTATATCTCTTGGGATCCAGTCTAGCATCTCCTTGGTCCAGCGATACCCTTTTCTTATTGCTACATGTCCGGCCCACTGCCATTTCAGTTTTCTCGCTCTTATAATAACAGGGCATACTTTTGTAGCGCTCTTATCCATACCTTCATTTTTTCTTGTTATTCAAAGCATGCATCTTTCCATACTCCATTATGTCGTTTGTCATTTTTTGAGTCATTTTTGCATTGACGGTCCAGGTCTCACATCCATAAGTTAGCACTGGCAACACGCATTGGTCAAAGACTTTCCTCTTGAGGCATAAGGGCAGTTTCCCTTTCAGAACCATGCTTAATCCTCCAAAGGCACTCCAGCCCATTTTCGCTCTTCTGTTGATTTCGCACATTTGGTTCTCCATTACCGAAACTAACTGTCCTAAGTATATGTAGTTACTGACTTCTTCAAGCTTGATCCCATTGGATTCAATTGCCTGTGGAGTGGTATATATATTGAACATGACTTGAGTCTTCTTCAGGTTCATTTTCAAACCCGCTTTGATACTAGTCTTGTGTAGTTCTTGTATTCTTGTTTGTAATTCTTCTGGGCACATTGTAAATATGAGGATGTCATCAGCAAATCTTAGGTGACTCAAGTAGGCTCCATTGATCTTCAGCCTCTTATTGTCCCAATCCAGTGTTTTGAAAATGTTGTCTAAGGTGGCCGTGAAGAGCTTTGGGGAAATTGTATCTCTTTGACAAACTCCTTTTTTAATCTTGATTATGTTGCTGTTTTTATGGAGTCTTACTGTGGATGTTGCATTCTTGGCCATTGAAAGGTTTTCTCTGCTTCTTTGTAATGTCGGACCTGGTCCGACATAAGACCGTGAAGGGTTAAGTGCGGTCAGGCAGAGGCGGTGTTAGCAGCTCATCTCTGCCAGACAGCTCATGAGCCTCCATGAATGGCAGCGAACTAATTAACAGAGTTGCTTTCGACCACGAAGATATTAAAAATACTGTACAGAATGTGACCATCTCCAGATTAAATTAATTTATTGTTAATCTGAAGATGGTCACAGTATAAAAAACAGCAGCTTTTTCTGGTCGGGGTGGGTGTTCAGAGGAGAGAACGAGAGCAAGCGGAGAATAAAACGAAATTAAAAAGGAAAAAACTGGATTAGACAGGATCAGTGAAGGTGACGGCCCAGCCTGACCAATGTGTTTGGTTACTTATGTGTTGCAAGATTTGTATTTGTTAAAACTTTTATTTTGATCTGTGAGCACTGTTTTTGTTTCATTATTTTTATTTTGAATAAAAACACACCACAGTGCTTTCAACTCCACAAGTACCTGCCTGTGTAGTTTTCGGGTCTGGACTGGATACGTCACTGCTCAGCTTTCCTGCCACAATAAGATTTTGTACAGTCTTCATTCAGTTTAACATGAGCAGAGGTTTGCTTTGCTCCATAGGGATAGAGTATCCAGATCTTCACTCAATCAACTCAACACTGTTCAACTTGGAAAATCTCCCACATTCACTTTATATAGTTACAGCAAAGCCCAAGAACTTCCTGTGCCCAGCATTCTCATATATCATCTATACTTCAGTTGTGTGAGGGGCGGGGGGGGGGGGGGGGGGGGTAAAATATAAATTAATGAACATTGGAAACGAGTCAGGAAGATCCATTAGCAGACACAGTCCTCAGAGGGCCATGCAACTTTCAGCTAGAAATGCTATAAAAAAAAATTAAAATAAACATCCTTCCACATTGGTCCTTCCAATCAGGGTTCTATTTCTTCATTTGAATTGAGTACCTGCAGTTATGTACTGGTGCTCTACAGGTTTTAACAACAGACCAAATGGGGAATGAATGAGTGATGTTTATTTAAGATTTGCTCAAAGAAGAGGTGCTGCCTTAATGTCAATGTGCAGTTAAATATCATTGAGGGAATGGTCTGTGATGAGGTTTTCTATCTTTTGCAGATTATGTGGGAAGTAGATATCTGAGAATTGCAGTGTAAGGGAGTGATGGTGTGAAATATTTTTCTGAAAAAAAACAGATATTTGAAAGCCTAAGCATGTTCAGCAACATAGGATATGTGGAGCCAAGTGTGATGTTAGTCCAAGAATGTTGACTAAACTGGATGAGATAATCTCTAGCTAGACTCATTCATCCATTACTCCAACATAAATTATGAATAACACTACAGAATGTTTCTCCAACAGATGACTTAACAATGTGTGTTTGTTAATTTAGCTTTTGACTCATAACCAAACCAACACAATATTTCACCTATTTCCCGTGTGTTTTAACATGTGCAAGTTATTTTTGTTGCTGTATTGCCATGTGTGCTACATGAAAGTTTCTACATTTTTATATTAATGATCTTGACAGAAACCATCTAAACAACCCTGCACAGTATTAACAGTTCAATTTTGGAGATGTCAGTTAAAACACAAAGGGATACAACAACATGAGAATGTTCATCAAGGATTTCTTAATAATTATTTTTTATTTTTTATCATTATTATTATTACCATAGTGTATTTGATGGCTAACCAAGAAAATATAGAGTATTATAACAATATATGTCACCTCCATTTTCTCATATAAAATAATACATATACTTTGGGAAGATCTATTTATTTTCTTGTTTTCAATACTCCATGATTCAGATGTATATCAAAAAGGGTAAAGAGCACATGTGGGCACTATTATGCATTTACTGGATCAATAGGGTTTAAAATGAATTAAAAGATAAACTCTGCTTACTCAGCAGCGTTAGAGTGAAATAATACGGCAGGACAGGTCTCCAGAGCAGGAGATTATTAGCAGTTAAGTCTTTTTCATCTAGTTTCACCTCTTCCACAGATGTGGCAGAAATAGAATTGGGATTAGTGGATAGATTTTGAGTAAAACAAATTTATGACTAGAATGGGAAATATATCATAAAACTCAAATAGTAGACCTATCATTTTACTAATTTACCATGGTAAAAATGTAACAAAAACTAAATATGATGATGTATAAGTGATTTCTGTGTTCTATGTCCTTAAATACATTTTGAAATTAAATACAGTATGAGTTTTTGGTTTATGTTGTGTGAGTGCACTTATCAGTGCTTATTCCAGGTTTCTTTATTGCTGGACACACTTTAAGAACAATCTGAGTATGAAATATCACAGTTATGTTACCTAGTGTACAGCTTGTACACTAAAATGTAATGATCAACCTGCCCGCCAGCAACACTCTGCCCATAGAAAGAAACCTGGAACTAATTCATGTGAAGTGGAATATGATACCAAAATATAGCTCTAGCATGGTATCAGATGTTAGAACAGGAATAAGGTTAGTACAGTAATTACAGTATAACCCATCTGTCCCTGAAGCACATTCTATATATACTTTACCAACTGAAAAGCCAGTGCAAACAGACTAGTAATAATAGCAACCAGTTCTTCCCTTATGGCATGTTCCACCTGTCTTTCTTGTGTCAGATACCAGTGATGAGCAACCAGACTGCTCTGGAGTTGGGCAATAGACCCAAGATATTACAGTGCAGGCATTTCTGACACTTGGTCCTTCTGCAATTTGGGTTCATGCCAAAAGAGCTGTTATGGTGTATAAAATTAAAAATAATAGCAGTGTCAGAAGCAAAAGGATTGCCATTACTGTAAATATAGTAGTGCAGAGTGCATAGTTCTATACTGTACTGGAATGGGTAAGCATCAATGTTCACTGAAACCTGACTACGACACATGTCAATAACTGATTTCCACACTCAGATACGCAAAGCAAACCTCCACCAAAACCATCCATTATGTCCTTCACAAGTAGTAAGCAATACCTATCATTTACACACCCTCAATGAAATAAGTACGCACAACATGCAAAACTAACAAGCACAACTCTTTCTGGGTTATACATGTCAATCTTCAATCTTTATTATTAACACTATGGAGGCATGATAGGAGATCTACTGCGTAGGTTTTAAGAACAGTTAGCACTCCCAAAATCAACTGCATGCTGCCTTAGCCCATACGGAGACAACTGCCCACTAAGTACATTCAATGAAAATGGCTATCGAAACCATCCATATTGAGTGATATTGATAGGTGTTCGCTAAAGTTAGACACAGAATAATGTGCCATCGTGGATTGTAAATTTTAATCTTCAAAGATTGAGAGCAAACATTGCCAATGCCGGTTTGAACCTTCAGCCTCATGGAGCCCTTCAGAGCAACTTGTTTATGTACAAACAGAACACCAGTTTGTAGAACTATTAACATATTATAAAACATGCTTACAATACAGTACACAATACGCTGAGATTTACAACCGAGGTCATATTAAGAACATAAGAAAGTTTACAAATGAGAGGAGGCCTTTCAGCCCATCTTGATCGTTTGGTCGTTAATACCTTATTGATCCCAGAATCTCATCAAGCAGCTTCTTGTAGGATCCCAGGGTGTCAGCTGTAACAACATTACTGGGGAGTTGATTCCAGACCCTCACGATTCTCTGTGTAAAAAAAGTGCCTCCTATTTTCTGTTCTGAATGCCCCATTACCTAATCTCCATTTGTGACCCCTTGTCCTTGTTTCTTTTTTCGGGTTGAAAAAGTCCCTTGGGTTAACATTGTCCATGTCTTTTAGAATTTTGAAAGCTTGAATCAGATCGCCACGTAGTTTTCTTTCTTCAAGACTGAACAGATTCAATTGGTTTAATCTGTCTGCATATGACATGCCTTTTAAACCCAGAATAATTCTGATTGCTCTTCTTTGCACTCTTTCTAGAGCAACAATATCCTTTTTGTAGCGAGGTGACCAGAACTGAACACAATATTCTAGATGAGGTCTTACTAATGCATTGTAAAGTTTTAACATTACTTCCCTTGCTTTGAATTCAACATTTTTCACTATATATCCAAGCATTCTGTTGGCCTTTTTTATAGCTACCCAGATTGCCTTGATGAAAACATTTCTGAGTCAACATGAACTCTTTTTTTTTTTCCCCAGAATTCTAGTGGCGTATGAATATCTACAAGTGATTTGCCCCTTTTTGAAAAAAAGTTTCAATCCATGGGAACATACTGTAATATTCACACCCACATGTGACCTGTTTTGACCAATCAGAATAGAGTATTTAAAATACCCATTTTATAACAGAATCTAAGTCATTAATGTAGATTAGAAAGAGCAGAGGATCTAATATTGATCCCTGTGGTACTCCACTGGTTACCTCATTCCATTTTGAGGTTTCTCCTCTAATTAGTACTTTCTGTTTTCTACATGTTAACCACTCCCTAATCCATGTGCATGCATTTCCTTGAATCCCTACTGCGTTCAGTTTGAGAATTAATCGTTTATGCAGGACTTTATGAAAAGCTTTCTGGAAATCTAAATAAACTATGCCGTATGTTTTGCAATTATCCATTGTCGATGTTGCATCCTCAAAAAAATCAAGCAGGTTAGTTAGACACATCCTAAAACCATGCTGACTGTCTCCCAGTAAACTGTTACCATATGGATAAGTTTCCATTTTGGATCGTATTATAGTTTCCATAAGTTTACATATAATAGAAGTCAGGCTTATTGGTCTGCAGTTATCTGGTTCGGTTTTGCCTTCCTTTTTGTGGATCAGTATTACGCTTGCAATTCTCCAGTCTGTCGAGAATGTTGCATGATCTTGGTTAGTGGTTTGTAAATAACTTCTTTCATTTCTTTGAGTACTACTGGGAGGATCTCAGCCGGTCCAGGGGATTTGTTTATTTTAAGAGCTCCTAGTCCATTTAGTGCTGCTGCCTCTGTTATGCTAAACTTATTTAAAACTGGACAGGAACAGGTTGGCATGTGGGGCATGTTGCCTGTATTCTCCTTTGTAAAAAAACTTAAAAAGTAATCATTTAATATATTTGCTATTTTTTTCTCTTCATCTACAACTTTGCCCTTTGTATCTCTGTGACATTTTACTTCCTCTTTGAATGTTCTTTTGCTGTTGTAATATTGAAAAAAACTTTTTGAAATTGTTTTAACTCCCTTGGCAATGTTAATTTCTATCGCTCTCTTAGCCTTTCTAACTTCCTTTTTGACTTACATTTGCAGTTCCAAGCACTCTTTCTGTGTACTTTGTTCTTGGTCCCTTTTAAATGTTCCTGTAAAGAGCCTTTTTTCTCTTTTGGGATGTAATTGTTTTGCACCACTGTAGTGACTTGCAGCAGCAGTTGCGATGCATAGTTTGATGCAAGTCTATGTAAGTCGCTTTGGATAAAAGTGTCCGCTAAATAACCAATTCATTATAATAATAATCTACTTGAAAGTCTGGCATGCAAAAATTGTCTCACAGCATGCAAAACAAGACTTTTGATAATGTTGCTTTACATAGGGAAAATTCCTGGAAAATGCCACCTACAAGCAGCAGCTTGAATAGTTGCCAGAAAAAAGTTGGCTGAATGTTTCATGGGCTTCAGAGCTCAACGAGATCCTGCAGAGTGTAAGAATGGCTAGCACAGGTTTACCTTCTTCCCTGAGGAACCACTAATTGTACCTAATATGGGTATGGAGCAGCCATGACTTACCTCAAACTCTGTTGACTGCTCATCGATCTATTGGTATAAAGAATGCAAGCAATTATCCCATTACCTGGCCAAGTGAGAAGACAGTTTCTTGCATAGCATAATGTGCGATTACACTAGTAACAGCAGTGTGGTGGGAATTCTCAACCTACTAATGAGCAGCACCACTGGTGCACTTTGTCATTAACAACACAGGTAACTTTCTTTCTAATGGTGTGAAAACCATTAGGTAACACTGCTCTTGAGAACCTGACTTTTATCTAACACAAACCTTATAAACAGCATACAGCCAAGAAAACTAATGTTATGTTTACAAAGATTTGGTTTTGTGCATCCCCTTACACAAATATGTTGCAGAATTGCATGAAATAGGTTCTCCACTCCATGATGTATAAGCTGAAGAAGTTATACTTGGAACCAGGTGTTGGCAGAGCTGTGTTATTCAAATAGGAATGATGCAAAACAACACTTATCATCTGATTGTTGCTGGGGGTTTGGAACTAGTTTAGCAGGAGCATCTGTGGTGTAGAACACTGAGAGGCATGGAAAGAGTCTGAGAGTCATAAGTAAAGCCAAATTAAAGCTGGCAATTACAGGCAACACTCTTTTCTAAATCAGCACAAAACCTTTCCAATATTAAGCTAATATTTAACATTTATTCAACATGAAAACAAAGGAAGATCATTTACTCTAATGAAGATGAACACCAGATTCGTTTTTTATTGTATTTTAAGAAATCAACCATGTTCCTGGAAAATAAAAAATATTGTATCCCTATGGTTCTTGGAAAAGAATATTCTCTACAATTAATTTCAATGTAAACCCTGACATTTGTTCAGGTCATACATGATATGGTTTTTGATGAATGGGAACAAATGTAAGTAGTATGTACAGTAAAATAAAAAGTGAAGACTCCATATATCGCTTACATTTCTCTAGCTGTGGTCTCATCTAAAACTGAGGCCCCAAACCAGATGTTTCATATTTATTTCTTCAGTGGGAAATATATAGTACATGCAGTGGTTTGCTGAAGTATTCACCCCTCTGCAAAGTTTTCACATTTTATTGGCACCTGAGCATATTCCACGGCTCTTTCCAATTTGACTTTACATGTAGAATTGACTCAACATTGATTAAGTTAAAAAATGCATATAGAATATAAATAAGTAAGCTTTACAGAGAAAAACAGAGTATTCAACCCCTTTACTACTGCAGCCCTAAATCAGCTCAAGTGCAAATGATTTGTTTGAAAGGTAAAAAAATTAGTGAAATGGTTTCAGCCTGTACTCAAAGTGGTTTAACATGTAGATAATTTCCTACAGGTATATAAAGACTTCAAGCTGCAACTCATATAGTGATCCAACAAAGCAAGGAGCTTTCGAAACAATTCAGGGATAATGTGGTAGAGAGTCACAGAGCAGGAGAAGGGTACAAGAAAAGTTCAAAGGTGCTGATTATCCCTCTCAGCACAATGAAGAACATCATTAAAAAGTGGAAGACGCATCACACCACCCAGACACTACCCAGATCAGGTCGCCCTCAAACTGAGCAGCCGGGCAAGCAGGAAATTGCTTTGGGATGTTACTATGAAGCCAACAATGACCTTGAGAAATCTGCAAAGTTATGTGTCTGAGATGGGAGTCAGTGTTCACATATGGACAATAAGCCGGTCCCTACACAAAGCTGGTCTGTATGGATGGGTGGCAAGAAAGAAGCCATTACTCAAAAAGCCTCATCTTAAAGCACGTATGGAGTTTGCGAAAAAGCATGTAGATGATACTGCAGACATGTGGAAAAAGGTTTTGTGGTCAGACAAGAAAAAAACTTTTCGGTCTAAATTCCAAGCGTTATGTCTGGCGCAAGCCCAACACTGCACATCACCCAGTCAACACCATCCCAACTGTCAAGCATGGTGGTGGTTTCTTCTCTTCAGCAGGAACTGGGAAGCTTGTCAGGACGGTGGGGAGACTGTATGGTGCAAAGAGGTAAATCTTTAAGGAAAACCTGTTTGAGTCAGCCAAGACTCTAAACCTGGGGAAGAAATTCACATTTCAGCAGGACAATGACCCGAAGCACAAAGCCAAAGCCACACTGGAGTGATTGAACATGAGGATTTATGATCTTGAGTGGCCCAGTCAAAGTCCTGACTTGAATCCAATCGAAAATTTATGGCAAGACTTGATGATTGTAGTCCATTGACGATCCCCAACAAACTTTTCAGAACTGGAGCACTTTTCCCATGAAGAATGGGCAAAAATTTCACCATCCTACTGTACAAAGCTAGTAGAGACCTATCCAAAAAGACTCATAGCAGTAATTGCTGCAAAAGGTGCTTCTACCAAGTAATGACTTAAGGCGCTGAATACTTATGGAACCAGTAAATTTTATTTTGTACATTTTTTTTGGAAGTTTTACTGACATTTAACCTCCTCCTCATATAACAGTGTTCAGTTTAACTTTACAGCGTTGAATTAAAGACGTTTTTTTGAAAAATTCATGCATAGATTATTTGTAATTCAACAAAATGTGACATTATTGGTATGTGCTGAATACTTCTGCAAACCAACGTAGTCTACAAACTAACTCCTTAGTCCCAGGCCGCTACCACCAGTCCCTTACAATTGCTCTGCTAATTTTGGTCAGCAAATATTCTATTAACAAGATTGGAAAAAACAAGTAATACATAGAAGGTTGATGTGATTTTGAAATTATTAAAAGGGTAAAAGTTTAAACTTTATGGTCATATTTCTCACAACATACACTCACGCATTGACTCAAACAAAAGTCATTAATCAAGAATGTGCAAACTGTAATTACAGAATTGACTTGAATTATTGTCACTCTCTGAATATCAATCATATAATTTACATTATCATTTTAAAAACACATAGACCTCAATAAGCCTTAACAACACTTTACTAAAATATTTAACACATGGACAGATGTGGTACAAGTAAGGCCAACCAAATTATCTCCAAAGGAATATTATTTTTGTTTGACAGTGGATAAGTAATTTTTGTAGGGACTGTCCCTAGCCTGTTACTGTACACACAAGCCTTTAAAAAATGTTATAAGCTCTAGTATGTGTCCTAAATTAATGAAAACATTAAAATGTCATTGCCAGAAATGGTGTGAGCATTCCAACCAAACTCTCCAACCAAAGCACAACCCATCCAGTGCAGTAGATAGCACATCTCCACCCAAAATAAAAATAAACACATCCTACAGCAGTTAAGCTAGTGGATAAGGGCTGTGGTAATGTTTTTCCTTGAATGCAAAGGCATGTGTTCAGATCAGATTGAAATGACAATTAGATTCGAAAGAGCTTGATTGTCTTAAAATATCTACATTTGAAATGCATGAAATTGAAGGTAAGGCTCCAGTAAATTGCTCGGAGTGGGAGTTTGATAAGATCTGATGGAGGTAAAGTCCTGGTGTTGATACACAGGATGGTACTGTCTTTAACAGACAGTGGCTATTACCCCTGAATGAATGATTGTATTGTTCCTTTGGGTGTCAATTTAATACTGGTAAGTCTAAACTTACTTCAGAAAACAATAGAACCTATGAAAGTTTTAAAATACCTTGAGGCAAAACTACTGCAGTTTAATAAGACAACCTTTCAGTTCTTAAAGACGCTGCTTGAACTGTGCAGGACTACATGCCAACTATATGTAGATTAGTTTATTAATTTCCCCACACATTAATTAGTTTATTAATGTACACACATACATACACACACACACACACATACACACACACACACATCTAACTTCACTATAATGAACAATTATTATAACGAACCCCCTTTTTTAATGATCCAAGAACTGTTTTTTTCAATGCAAATTAGCCCTATTAGAACAATCGCATTTACCAAATATTCCCGGATAAAACGATCTCAGTAGTGACTGACACTGAACTTTCTCCAGTGTGACTGTGTTAGTCTCTCAGTGAAAACAAAAAGCTAGGTAGACTAATTAAAAAATACAAACGATTCGTAGATGACCTATTGTAGTGCGAAGAATGTGTGACGTATGCAAACGTTGCTATCTTCAAACAAACTGCAACCATAGAAACAGGCGTGAGAAGGTAACAAGATTGAAACAGCGTGCATTGAGAAAAGCACGAACAATACAAAGCAATCTATGCTGGATATGTTTTTCAAGAGAAAGGGCACGTAATTACTGTATTCAGCATGGAAGTGTACTTTTTATTTTTTTCATTTCTTTACTGTTTTCTTTTAAATATACAATTTAAATGTGGATCGATGTGAAGCTGTCTTGAAAGAACTACTGTATTCTGTATAAAGATGTTCAATTCAATTTGGACGTTTCTTCATCATTCTGATATAGCAAATTGTCAAACCTTATTATTGTGAACAACCTGATATAACGACCATTTCTCCAGGTCCCGGGGTACATAGACTATATATATATATATATACACACACACACACACACACACATATATATAACAGATATGTAACAGGACAGGGGGCCTGTAATATAAAAATGTTTTGACAGTTAAAGCCTTCCTGCCAAGGTAATTGCTTTTGTTTAATTGTTTTGTTTAATTATTAATTATCACCTGCACCTGGCAGTTATTGAAAGCCCGGTGCAGGGTATAAAAGGGAAGCAGTGGGTCTGCTCTAGGCTGCTGCTGTTGAGTGAAGAGCCCGATGGAAAGTCATAAAGGTCTGTTTAAAACCTAAGTTTGTGTTTATATATGTCAGGTAAACAGCTCAGCTGTTCTGCACTTTAGACAGGGGCCTGCATGAGTGTAATGAGTGCTCAATGAGAGCTAGGTTTTTTGTTTGTTTGTTTGTTTTGTGTTTTGAATAAAATGTGCGCAGTAGTTCTAAAAATCAAATTTTTTACCTCTGGGTCACGTTTTTAAAGAGGCACGAACCCAAAGGTACAGCCAGCTTGGTCACATATCATGTCAGAACCCTGGAATGCCCCTGTTGACCCGGAAAGAAAAAAATAGACAATGGTTCCAGAGTGGAAGGAACTGCTGGAAGAAATACAAATAATGCTGCTCAGGAGAAAAGCAACAGGCAGTGGAGAGTGGAACGGGGACTTCCAGAGCTGGGAACCAACAGAGCTGCAGTTAATGTTCGAGATGTGGGTGAGATCAACACTGGGGGAGGAGTTGAAGAAGATACCTCCACCACAGCCCCGATCACCACCCCAGAAAACCAGTCCAGTGCCAGATGGTGCAGTCTCTTGCCCCGACGTCGTGGTTCCCCTACCAGAATGCCCAGACATCCCTCTGCTGGTCCTAACTCCCAGGTCGCAGCATTGCTAGGCACAGTTGCTTGCCTGGTCCCCTGCTGCGCTCCGCCTGGACTTACAGACATCACGACGTGAGGGTCTGACATCGTGTGCGCTCCCCCTTTCCCTCACTTTGTCCTCCCTGAAGCTCCAGATGTCACTACACAGTTCCGTAGTCACACACCTATGCATGTCACTGCTTGCTCCTGGTTGCCGGCCTGCACTCCAGTCGCCCTGGTCAAGCCGTCCGGGTTCGCCCTCGCTGGTTCGCGGTCCCTTCACGAAGACACCGGAGGAACCGACCCATCCGCAAGCCCACCCATAGGAAGGGGCGAAAATTAAAATTTGTGGACTTGGGGGTGGGTGGTTGTATTTTGGGGGGGTGGCCTTGGAATGGCCTGTGCACATTGCACAAGGGGGAGGATACAGGGGGGCCTGCAACATATTTTTTTTTTGTTGTTTTATGGCAGGGACAGAGTTAAAGCCTTCCTGCCAGGTAATTGCTTTTGTTTAATTTAATTGTTTAATTATTAATTATCACCTGCACCTGCCAATTGAACATCAGAGCCAAGTGCAGGGTATAAAAGGGAAGCAGTCAGTCCGCTCTAGGTTGCTGCTGCTGTTGAGTGAAGAATCCGATGGAAAGTTGTAAAAGTCTGTCCATTTTGGTTTTAGAAAAATTTGTATTAAAGTGTTTTGTTTTGGTGTTATATGTCAGGTAAACAGCTTAGCTGTCCTGCACATTAGACAGGGACCTGCATGTGTGTAGTGAGTGCTGAATGTAAGTTTTTATCTCTGGGTCACGTTTTTAAAGGGGCACGAACTCAAAGGTACAGCCAACCAAAGCTGAAAGTTATACATGGCTGTAACCTGTTACAAAAATATTTTTTATAAGTTTGCATAGGCACCTTAAAGTGCACACTGAAATGTAAGGCAAAATAGCATTTAATAGTTGTGTCAGCACTGTCAGACTTTTTAAGCATTTTTCAAAGAGGACAAGCACTGCATATGCTGCTAAGAGAAATAAGCCTTAATTTATTGTCTAAGTTCAACTAGGTCATATCTGAATGGAATCCAGGTGGCCCCAATCACATTCACTTGAGTATAAAAAGGGAATAAACCTAACTTCACTCAGAGTCCCAAGAGATAATCCACTTGAAGAATGGATGTATCTTTATGGTATTTTGCCCAAACTTGGGTGAGGTTGAAAAGGTCAGTGATCTAAAAGGCCTTCTAATTGCAATCCCATACCTGCACTTGGTAATACTCTGTACATCCTGGGTGGCAAGTTTCATTTTTGTTCATGTTGAGCTTGCATTCAGAAACAAAATACACCTCCACTTCATAAAATAGCTGTCTGTGCCTCTACCGTCCTAAACACATTCCTTAATCATTGTTTAGTACACAACCATCTGCCACTTTTTTTAAACTACTGTATTACAACTCTTTTAGGTCTCAACTTTGTGAGAATAACAATGAGTGTATTAAATATCATGTTTTTAAACATACTGGACCTTTGATCTGTCTTTACACAAGGTATTTTGAAGTTCAAATAAACAGATATCTGTAATGTCACTTTGGTATGTGATTGATCTACAGGACTGGTTATCAACCAAAGAAACATTGCATGTTTTTAACTTAAAGGGATTCCACAACAGTTCAGTATCTAAACTTTTGGCATTTAAGGCCAGACTCAATATAAATCTTCTTCATGTCAATATATGAAGCATCAACTCCAATTGGAAATGCCCAACATACTGACTAGAAACTCAGTTTTGCTTTTGCGTCCAGCTTCACTGTATCATCACTGGCTGACAGTTCATTCTAAGAAGAATGACAAAACACACGTGTATGCCTTTACAATCATAATTTACATATTATTCAATAGAAAATGTTGCCCAAAATCTAGATAACCCAGAAGTTAACCTCCTTATTAAGTGCTGTACCCAGTAAATATATCATGATGATAATAAGTCTGCATACATTTTATAAAGAAAGGTTTAAAACTGTCAGATTACTGCCAATTAGTCTTAGAGCTTGGTAATTATTATTAGGAGTTCATAAATGCAACTGAACATCACAAATACATACAAATGCTGACAAATGAATTACTTTTAACATGGGTGGAACTGCCTGGCTATGAATATCCTTTTAAGAAAATCTCTTAAAGACTGCTGAAAGAAAAATGTTCCCAACAAAGGTAGCTCACATTTATAAACTACTATGTATGTTAGCTGAAAAAAATCTATGCAACAAAAACAAAGTTCATAGTACTGTAGTTTTTAAATGCACATGATTTATGGCAGGATAAGAGTATTACATAGTAAGGTCAGCACTGCAGAGCACACAAGATAAAGGCTTAAAGTCACTCTCTAACTATACCTACCATACTAGAAATATATACTCATATTTGTAAAACAAATCAAGTGTGTTTGTGATTCCCGTTTCAGCACCGGGTCATGCTATTCCCTCTAACTTGCAGTATGCAACTTGTTCTAAATCCAATTAGCACATAGTGCTAAGGGCTTGTGGGATAGGCAAATATTAAAATACTGTCCTTTATTGCTCTTGGGCAGGTATTGAGGAGCCTATAATTTGTGGGATTTTGCTTTCAGAGTTTCCCATGGGCAAAAATAAATAACTGATAGTGGGTTTGCTCTGAGGAAAGTTACATAACATACAAATGAAACTACAGATAAAAATACACTGCCTATTTGCTTGGCTACACAGTTTATCCATGACATCCAAATTACCTCAATGTAACTACAGTATTTGACAGTGTCTGCAAAAATAAGACATGAGTACATGTACACTTCTATGAGGCCAGCATGTCTAAAGAATGTCTTAATAAATTTGTTTTCTAAAAGACAGACAACTTACCAGTCCATCACAGTTGCTTATTGCCACAGTAGTCCCTGGCATGTCAGTTACATCCCCACTGAAAGCACAGTCCCCATGGATCGGTTCCTTGGAAATGTCCTCATAATCTTCTTGCCATTCCACAAAGGCACTAGGGGCTACCAGCTTATTGTTGGCCTTTAGGCGTAAGTGCAATTCCTTTCCAAAGACTGTGACATTGAAAAACAAATGTTGGACAGATGGGGTGAGTTGGAAAGGGTCCTGGGCACTCCTTGCCACCCTCCTCCGCCCAGAAGACGAACCATCTTCATTTCTTCCAGTTGCTGAGACCACGTGAGAAATATACCTACCATGGGAATCTGTACTAAATGGAACAATTAGCCCATATTCAGTTAGCTTTCCAGAGAGGTTTGCTGCAAAAATAAAAAGGCACATTTATTAATTGCAAAGACATTTTTTGTTTTTAATGACTACCATAGTTTTCTGAAAACCAATAATAAAAACTGAATCCATTGAATTACTAAATATTTATTGCATGTGTTTATTGCTATTATTCTTGTTCATAAAGATGTAAGGACATTAAGTTGATACCAAAATATCTGTTTAAAAAGTATTGTAATTAATTTTTCTTAACAAAATGTCTTCCAAATATACTACTATTATTAGTAATTCCTTTCAGTGTATAATCCAGTTACAGAGATATCGTTTGAGTTTCCATAAAATGTTGACAATATCTATTTTTTTTTAGAATAATTAAGAAAAAGCTAAACTGAATGTGTCTTTAAACGTGGTTGGGAGTACAGTAAATATACACCTGTCAAAAAGTGTCTTATTGCATGTCTGTAGGGTTCAGGAGTTCAGTAAGTAAGTTCTGTTCAGTAATGTGGGTGTATTTAAAATTATCAAAGCTGGGTTAGCAAATAATAGAAAACTCTCTGCCAAAATTAACTTGTTTGTTAATTTTTTTTTTTTTTTTTTAAACTAACAGTAATAATAATCAATAAGATCATAAATCTGTCACATTGTTTTTATGCAAATTCCAAAGATTCCAACGATTTTGCTGAATCACATAGGTAATGTAACATGTTAGCATTATATTTCCAGTTTAATATATATATATATATATATATATATATATATATATATATATATATATATATATATATATATATATATAAACAAAAGCAAAATTTACCTTGAGTTTTTGCTGCATGCACCCAAGAATCCAAAAATATCAAATTGACAAGAAAAGACAACATTAAATAAATATAATCCATTGCGAGACAAAATATGACATACGGTTCCACTTGAATCAAGAGAAAATAAACTGTTAATAAAAAGAAAATCCACTCCTTGCTAAAACTAACCCTCTTTTTGGCCCTGGTATATTAGTAGTGGAAGCACTCTGTCTCTGCAGCACTGAAACTGCCAAGCATTCGTAACGTCCCACAAAAGTCGAAACTAACGAGTATTCAGAAGTTGTTCCAATCTTTTGGCCTCTGTTGAACTGTGTATTAACCAGGACAGCCCCATCCATTTAGTAAGGGAAAGAAAAACCCTCTGGTGACGACATCTCATTGACTAATCACAGAGGGCAGTCGGTAGACTGGGGGTTAGAAAAGAAAGCTGCAGGATAGAGACAGGCAGAGCTGGCAGGAGCGCTGGGCTGTTCGGTGTTGTGCTTCCCTGGGATTTTCTGCTTATAAGAAACCTATGCGCATTTATTGTTTGTTAATAAGTTTTCTTGAGGGGTTAGTGTGGTTAAATTGCCATTATGTAAAACTACAAGAATAAAATAGACTTTACCCCACACACATTTATGCAGTGACCAAAATAAACTTTTTCCTCGAGGACACACTGATTTTAGACAAAACATTTTGAAAACAATTAGTTACAGCAGTATTCATGATAAGGAAAGACAACTGGAAAAAAAAAAAAAAAAAAAAAAAAAAAAAACCTCCAGTGCATTTTAAAATACGGTATACACGGTACAGTACGATACTATTGCTGTTCTTTTCTGAAACATTTATGATTGGCCGATACATTTCCTGACTAAATTTAGACATAAAGCTGCGCTGTATGCAGATGTAGACAGTGACGCCCTTGTAGTAGTTAAGATTAAACGGTACCCTGCATTGCTCTCCAGCTGACACCCTTCAGTATACTGTATGTGTTGTGAGATTAAAATGACTGGAAACGTGGAGTCATGAGCATAATTTGTTTAGCATCTGTTATTTGTGATTTGTTTAGACAGACTCAATTATAAACAATGTAACTATATAAAGCTATTATTAAAACAAAAAGCTGCCTACAGCATTTAATTAATTTGCAATAAGTGAAAATTAGGGGATGACGGCAGTCTGTTAAGGTACTGTACTTGGGGAACCATTCTGCAAAACGTCTTTTCTTCAGTTAGTGACAGTAAATACTTCTTGGGCACAAAGTATGGTCTATTGTTTTGTGTCTTATGCAAATTTACAGCCTGAGGTGTTTGTTTTCTCAAATGTCTTTAGATATATAAATCAAGAATAGTGTAAGTAAGGTGTAACCTGCAAAATCAGTAAGGGGGTTTTACTGCAGGGAATTATTAATTCTACATTAAGCCTAAAACCTTGTTACATTATCTTGTGTGTGTGTTACAAAATGTAACTTTAAACTATTATAGCAAATCGTTTATCTTATCTGACATGTCTAGATCTCAGACTTTGTAATTTTAAAATTTGAGGTGTCACAGTGGCAGAAGATATATATATATATATATATATATATATATATATATATATATATATATATATATATATATATATATACACACACACACACACACACACACACACACACACACACACACACACACACACACACACACAGTAAATATGTGTGGGATCCTGTACTGGATATTACTTTTGAGGTTATATGTCTCAGAGATAATATAATACTTTAGTCAATACTATTTTTGAGAACAATCTTGGAGACTCCATCTGCACAGTTGCTAATGATCCCACAGGACAGGTGAATTGTAATATCAAAAGCTGTTTGAAGTTTAAATGAAAGTGTCAGTAAATTGTTTTTGTTTAGTAACACATAGTCAAGTGCAGTATTGTAGAAACCATGACCAGGGCAACCGTTTTACATGCCAGTGTCACACAGGCATTATGTTTGCCCTGACAGAAATGAGAAATGTCTGAGCTCATTTAAAATTTACAGGTACTAAGAAAATTTACGCAGAGTAGTAATTCTGGCATACCATGACAAGAAATGATTTTTGGTTGTTTTAGAGTAATCAGAGAGCAGTTGAAAAAGCTAGACATTTTCTGTGATGTTCCAATTTTTTGGTAAGTATTACATTTGTTGGGCTTGAATCTAGTATGCACATATACATACAATAACCTGCAATATAAAATTCTTGCAAAATACCAAGTTGTCATACACTTATTTAAGTTTTTAAGTTAAGATACTGGAGTCAGTTTTTCCATATGTATGTATTGTATTGGGCCATGTCACTACCCCCCTCAGGTAAACCAGGTGTTTAGTACACTGTTATAATTAGAGGTTGAGGGTGGGAGACTTTTCCTTCCTGTTCATTTTTTTCCTCCAAATTCTTAATCCTGTTTACCGATATGATGGCATTCGTTTGGAAAGTATGTTAGTGTAATGATGAAAACCTCAAGCTAAGTTTGCAGAAGTTAGCATTATACACTACATTTGTCTAGAAAACATTTGACTGATCACAAACAACAAACTTACTGATGTTTGACAGTGCTGGCAGTGTGTTTTAGTACAGTTAATGTGTATCTCCTTCCTGCAAGAAGTATTTATGTTTGCAGTTACTGGTTCGAGAGTCTAACTTTTATTGTAACATATGCATTATGCAAAGGTGCTGTATCCATGGTTGGAGTGAGTGTACAGAAGGCCAAATTGGGATGATGATGTGTAAATCTGAACATGACTGTGAGACACTGCAACTTTAAAAAAAAGATGATGACATAAAAGATATTTCATTAACCTTCCAGTGAGCATACCTCTTTATTCAGTTCTACTTTAGGCAAAATATGATGTCCTCTATCTGTACTTTGTTGTTGTTAATGTTTGGCTTTCAAAACATGTGTAAATGAACAATTTACACATTGTACCCAATCCCTTAAAATATTCAGAACACTAGGGTATTAACATATATTGTAAATTAAAGATACACTTCCTATGCTAAAGGAAAAAGTACTCAATTGGAAGCATTTAAAACACCATGCTGGTGCCAAAAACAAAGTTAAAGAAAATGAAACAGTAGGAAATGTATTTAAAAGCAGGCAACTATTATTTTATTACAGTAAAGTGTGTATTGCTGGAAAGCACACTGTTTATATATATATATATATATATATATATATATATATATATATATATATATATATATATATAGTTTATTTTGCAATAATGCTGTGAGTTTTGGTTTCCTGAACCAAATTTCACAGCTAGTTACAAATGCACGAAGAAATGTCTGACTTGTTTATTTTGGGAAAAGAGTTTATTCAAACATGTAAAGAGTCAGAATTAAAATTTTAAGACATATAATAAAATTGTTTAAATGTGCCCTCAAACTACATTTTAATGGTAAAATAAAACCAACTAATGTAGGGAAATAACCCATGGTGCTATGGTGACATGAAAAAGGGTTCCTAATAAAAACATAAATCATAACATCAATCTGTCACATCAAAGACAAAAGGTCTGGGAATGACATGCTTGACCTAATTTTTTTAATCAATATATTGTTTCTTACATAATTCGGTTGTGATTAGTTCCATGTGTGTAACTTTTACAGAAAGTAAAAAAGGAAGAAAGAAGAAAGTGTATTATTTTTGTTGGATTCAATTCCTTGGATGCATAAGTGAAAAGCATTCAGATACAGTATATACTACTTGCATAATAACAGAAGATTTCAAACATGTGTGGAAACTGCCATGATTCCGTCACAATTTCTTAAGTGTGCTTAGTTGTTTTATTCAGCAGTTAATTTATGAGAACAACTGATCTCATACAAAACCTGCATAACTGCACTACTAAGGCCATCACTGAATAGGGTAAATTATGTTTGGTGTTTCTTAAAAGGTCTCCCAATTATTTCTCAATTGAGGAACAACTGGGACTCGACGGTCTGTGATTATTAAGCACCGTTGTTAATAAAAGTCCACAACAAAAAAAAAGTCTTCATATAATCACCACAAGTTTACATAGTTTTTTTTTTTTCCGTTGACAGCATAGTGACAGTACGCTGTTGCCAAGCCACATTACTGATTTGGTTGCAATCAAACACAGCTGCAGCAGCCAATAACACTTGTTTAAATTAAAATCTTGGACATTCAAAATAGTAAAGACCAAAACTTTAGCTGTATCGGGTGTACTTGGAGACAACAGTTTCAGTCATTTGTATAACAACCTTCACTTCATCTTATTTTGTATCCATTCAGGGGACTTATCTCATTGGACACTTAAGTTATTGTTTAACTATACCAGATAGGCATTGTAATTCCATGCAGGAATCCCAACACAGAAGCATATGCATGGTTACTTTGGTAAAAATAATAAGGGTTTTTCCAAACACAACTAAAAGAAGCACAGGAACAGCACACAAACATTCAAATCTTTCAAAAAAGAAAATAAATAAAGATACCAACGGTGGATTCATAAAATACAAAAAGCACAATTTTTCAAGATTAATGATCAATGTAGCACATAGTCCTACTTTAACTCATATACAGAAAGAACAGATCATCTGTGTCTATTTGAAATCTTCAATTTTCAAAATCGGTTTGTATGTGTTCTTTTTAATAATAAAAATGACTCTTATAATACAGCTTGATTAGTGTTCTCTAAACTTAAGAACTGGAAGTTTCAACAAAACCAGACTTCAAAGATATATTTATTTGGGAATTTGCTTTGAACTGGTCAAGAGGTGATAAGACTTCACTACCAGACCTATAATTTCCCTTTCTAAATCAGAAGAATCTGCCAATGTGGAGGAAAGCTTTGGCTGTTTCCTGATGAAAACTAAACAGTCCCGGTAAGGTACATATAATAATTATAGAAAGATAATAAAATGTTATTAAAATAGCACATTACTCTTATCATAAACAACAATTTATTACAATCTAAATATTTATGAAAAGGCATTATTTCACAGCTGCGGTACATTTACTGTAGAGTTGACTTCACCATGAATAATGAGGTCAATACTTATTTTCATCAGTTCCAGTCTATGAAATCAGGATGTACACAAAACTGAATCCAATACTATTCAAATTAACATTATCAGGAAGTGATTTCTATCACTGGAGTTTTTCCAAAGTTTTCTCTTCCATTTATTCTCAGAATTATCTTCCCCGTTGTAATAAAATAAGGAGTCTCTTCTTATTTTTTTCTTTTTTTTACTGTTTCACAGATTCTTTTTTATGGCCTGTTTTCCATTTGCACCATGAAACCTGTAAATATCAATATGCAACTGTCATTTCCATCAGCAGTCTTCAATCTACAGTCCAATCTGCAACCAGACATTACACAAAAGATAAATATGACCTATATGCATCAATAATACAATATTTTGCATACAATAATTTCCCTGCAAGTATAAATATAGTATGCCCTCATGTTTTTCCTACACATTTTACGCAGTCCAGACTCCAACATTTAAAACCTGTGCACATTTTCAGAGCGAGCTGCAGAGAACGTGTTCTGCTAGTCTACAATCATAACTGGAGATGACAGAGTCGTAATCAAAAATCAATGGATCTTGATCTGCTGCAGATGAGAATAAATTAGTCTGATTTGAAACTGCTTTCAAGCCAGTCCCAGAGGCCTAGTGAAACGTTGTACTCCTTTAATTTGTTTAATAGATTATATTAGAGTTTCGAATATGTATTAGAGTGTATGCACCAATTTATTTTTAAGGAAATAGCTGCGTTGTATTGGCATTGCACTGTTTCTTGAAGTAACACTGTTGCTGTCTAGCATGAGACTTGGAGAGTCCATTGGAGAGAGCTGTGACAATAACTAACTTACTTCATCACATGCTGTTGAAATCCAGTGTAATTCATCTTCTGTCAATGGTAACAATGGGAAGTGAGATTTATTCTGGCATGAACTTCTGTTCTTTCTTCGTTTCCTACCCCATTCAGTTTCTGCCAGACATTTTATGAAGGGAAATAAAAACTCCGTCTGAGCTGCCTCTATTTGTTTATCCATGGTCTGTGGCTGAGCTTACTTCACACTACCTTTAAAAGCAAAAGAAGTGTGACCATTTTTTTTTTTTTTTTTTTTTTTTTTTGTTATTTCTATGTTGATATACTAGTGGTTCCAAAATAAACTCAACATTTAAAAAAAAAAAAAAAATTTAAAACTAGAGGTCCAGACTTGTAATGCAAAAGTAATAGTACCCAAAGGTTTTCTTAAAATATAAATAATAGTAAAAAAAAAAAAATAATAAATTAGCTCATTTGACTGAAGTTTAAACAAGGTACATTTTTCAATGTCTTGATCAGGCATTGAAAAAAAAGTTTTCTTTAGTTTTACTGTATATGTAGGTTATATAAAACATGTTCCTGCTGTTGTACTTGTCTTGACATTTACCATTGCAGAAACCTGTTTTAGGGGGAAGATGAAAAATAAATATCCCTCCTATTCATACTGCCATTGTGCATGGATTGCAAATGGATAACATTTGGAATGCCACTGCACTTCTGGAACGTCTTGCTTATTAAAATATTGCCTTTTTTTAAAGAGTGGATGGTAATAGACAGACCCCCTACGGACCCTACGGTTATATATATATAGTATATAATATATTTGTACACTGAGTGTACAAAACATTAGGACACCTTTCCTATATTTGAGTTGCACCCCCTTTTGCCCTCAGAACAGCCTCAATTCGTCGGGGCATGGACTCTACAAGGTGTCGAAAGCGTTCCACAGGGATGCTGGCCCATATTGACTGCAATGCTTCCCACAGTTTTGTCAAGTTGGCTGGTAGTGGATCTCTACTCCAAATAGCTTGTTCCATCTCATCCCACAGATGCTCAATTGGATTGAGATCTGGTGACTGGGCAGCCCACTGCAGTAAGCTGAATTCACTGTCATGTTTGTGGAACCATTCCTGGACAACCATAGCCTTGTGGCATGAGGCATTATCCTATGGGTAATGGGCAATGATGTTCAGATATCCTGTGGCATTCAAATGATGCGCCACTTTTATCAAGAGGCACAATGTGTGCCATGAAAACACACCCCACATCATCACACCACCACCACCAGCCTGCAATGTTGACATGTGGCATGATGGTTGCATGTAATGTGGTTTTCTCCATACCCTAGTCCTCCTATCAGCGTGAAACAGCAGGAACCAGGATTCATCAGACCAGACAATGTTTTTCCAATTCTCCAGTGTCCAGTGTTTTTGTTCCTTAGCCCACTGCAACCGCAGTTTCTTGTGTTTTGCTGAAAGAAGTCGAATTCTGTTAGGTTGTCGGCTGCCATACCCCATTCATGTCAAGGTACGACGAGTTGTGCATTCTTTTATGGGGCTTTCGGCACCAATGTTGTACTGGACTGTCAGTTGACTAATTGTAGCCCGTCTGTTGCGCTGCACAATTCTTGTCAGCCTCCTTTGGCCTCTTTCATCAATAAGCCATTTTCGACCACTGACCTGCCATTGGCTGGATGTCCTTTGGCTGATGGATCATCCTTACACACGGGAAACTGTTGAGCATAAAAAACCCAGCAGAATTTCTGTTCTTGACACACTCAAAACGGCGCACCTGGCACCTACTACCATACACCGTTCAAAGGCACTTAAATCTTTTATCTTGCCCATTTACCCTCTGAATGGCACATATACACAATCCATGTCTCAATTGTGTCAAGACTTAAAAATCCTTCTTTAACCTGTCTCCCTTTCAGCTACACTGATTGAAGTGGATTTAACAGGTTACATCAATAAGGGATCATAGTTTTCACCTGGATTTACCTCGTAAGTCTATTTCATGGAAAGAGCAGGCGTTCCTAATGTTTTATACACTCAGTGTGTGTGTGTGTGTGTGTGTGTGTGTGTGTGTGTGTGTATATATATATATATATATATATATATATATATATATATATATATATATATATATATAGGGGGGTAATATATACCCCCGGGTAAAATGGGAAACAAATGTTTCTCTCTGAAACTCTGAAACTGTAATTTGTATATAGATTTTTTATTCTCACATTTGCAGCAGTTTGTCAATGACATCGATATCCAGGGGTTCACAAAACTTTTATCTTTAGGTTCCCACGGGAGTACCAGCAGAAATGGTTTATGCACCAAAATTTGGGGTCAACATGTTGCTGTCTAGCTCCACCTCCTTCAACAGTCCAAGCAATTGGAATATCAAAAGATCAGGGGTGCAAATTTGGAGCTAGATGTTTTATATATTTCTAAATGTTGTAAAAATATAGATGTTAAGGGTGAAACCCAGCGGTCTGGCGAGTCTAGTTTTGCCCAGCCAATCTATTTTCGCCAAGGGCTTCTGGGCGAATCCTGAAGTTACCACTTTTTTTCGGCATTCGCCCATGTCCATTCGGGTGAATCTAGACTGGCCCAGAACTTGAAAAAGACAACTGGTCAAAACCTGTTTTTTCAACAGTTTTCACTGAATTTCGGGGCTAGCCCAGGTGAGTCTAGTTTTGTCCAAAGCTTCAACATTGATGCTGTGCCAATCTAGTTTTGCCTATGCCAGTTATGTATTTGGGTGAGTCTAGTTTTGCAATTCTTCAGTCTCCCCTGCCAGCTTCCAAGTGAACTGATATATTGCTTAATTAAATTGAAAAGGTCTAATTATTCAAATTATCATTCAATTAAGGATCTAGTTAAGCAATTGAATGCTCAGTTGAAATAAAAACCAGCAGGCACAGTGGGTCCCCAGGACCAGGGTTAAAACTGACTGTCCTAATTCACTACTGTCTAGTATTACACTATGAGCTTTGTAATGCATTTATTGTCCTATTTTTAAAAAGACAATGCATATTGGAGGTCATTCTGTCTGACTATTCATATTCAAACTAATCATGAAATTCCCCCAACAAAAATGTTTTACCCAAACTTTTGTTTTCTTATGTCATAAATTTGCTTCCATGAGACCCACATCTGCATGGTTTGTTAGGGGGGCGGCACTGAACAGTTCCAGCTGTTGACCTTGTTTAATCTATAAGCAATGTTCTGTCTGCCTTGTGGATGAATCTCTGTAGACTCAAAACAAGAGGTATACATATACAGTAAGTGGTACACTTCAAAATGGTGTTTGAGGTAAATAATAAAGAGAATGTGCAAGTGAAACGGCATTCAGAAATGGGGAGCCTCACTGCTGAGAATAGCATACCAAGATTTCACTTTTGAATTGTGCCACAGATATTGAGCAATTAATTTATTAATCTATTTTCTCAGAGCAAGACAAAACCACCAGTAGCCAGATGTTTTTACTTCAGGGTTCAACCTTTACAAAGAGTTTCTACTAAAAACAACGGAAGATAAATCTCTTGTAATAAGAGTGGCAGTACCATGATCTCAGTTTTTATTGTTTCAGATGCAAAGATATACAAAATGTTACTGAATTTGAATATTAGTTGTATTTTTAATAACATTAGCCAAGAATAACATATATTAAGAATATACAGAATACAAAAAAAATAAAAAATAGAAACCAACCACATTCAAAAAGCTATTGCTTGTAATCTTGTTCCATTGCTGCATGACTTAGGAGTTTAGTTTAATCCTTTTGCTGTATTTGTATGGGAGGGGTGAGGTTAAGTAAAGAATCGTTGAGTGCATACAATGAGGGAAGACCAATTTCTTACCACTGAGTAAGGTCTAGACAAACTGCTTCTAGCCCAAACAAGTATGCGTCTGCAGTCAGTAGAATATACCTCCCTGTTCCATTCATTCTCTGAAGATAGTCTACATGCCATAAGTAATAAATAATTTAAAAAAACTAACATTGTAGGGAGAGCTAACTTTGTTTCCAAACCACACTGCATTAAAACATGGAAACCATTAACAGCCTTGTAATTATTTATGAACTTTTTCCACAAAACATATAATGAAATTCCAAAACCAGTATGGCATGGTGAAACATATGTACAGATAAACAAACAAAAACAAAGGATATTATTGAACATGTTGCCTCCAAAGTGTTTCAGTCACACTACATTTTTTGTTTATCATCTTAAGGTAAAGATATATCAAAGACAAACATTTCAGCAAGTGTTTGTAGTTTTATCATTTTAAATGGAGCTATTTGAAGGTATTGATTTTTTATCATCTTACCGCTTCTTCATTTAGCAATTCATCAGTAACGTATAGATTTGTTCACAGGCCCTTGTTTGATTCATTATTTGGGGAAGGTTCATTGCTGAAATCGGCAGCAAGTGAGCTTCTAAACCACATTACAAAAAAAACAGGCTCATATGCATTTGTGTTTTTTTTTTTTTTAGAGCTTTTAACCTTAACTCATCTCACAACAGGGTACAGGACAGAATACATAACTGCAGTGTATCACACAACAATGCCCGTTACCCCCCCCCCCCCCCCCCCCTTTAACCGTGCTGATTTCGAGATCCGAGTCAGGCACCAATTTAACAAGGTGAAGGCTGGGCGTGAACCAGTAACCTTGCACACCACAAGTGAGCACCTAAGCCACAATGCAAAAGAGCCAGGCTCATTTGCATTTGTGGGTTTTTTCTTAGAGCTTTTAGCCACCTTTCTTCTGAATATCTGATTCTGAATATCTGATATCTTACTGTCTGAATAAAAAGGCATTAGGTGTGCAACTAGAACCATGACATACTGCATAAACATATTATGTCAGCACTACATACAGATGGCTCATACCTCATTTGAAAACTTACATCACATTTTGGTGTTTCGTTAAGTCTGCAAACCATATAAAAATATATAGCAATACAGCTATAGTTAATTTCTTGGGTGGTCACAATAAAGTGTGAAGGAGAAAGAACTTTCCAAACAAAATTTGGACAGAAGGAGGCAATGTGCTGTAGTTAGCCATAACTGTCTGCAAAGCAATCTAATGAAGTACATCCCTGTAAAGAGTGATCTGTGGTGGTCTGGCATGTAGCACAATCGCACTATGCTGTACTTACACATACAATTCAGTGCCACACACATTACTGTTCAGAAGACGGAGTTTTGCTTTAGTTTTAATAATAATAAAGGGCTTTAATATCTGTTTTTATATGAGCAAGACTATTTAACGATTGATGACATGAAATGACCACATAGCTGTTTACTTTAAATGGGGTTTATTTTTGTCTTTATTTTCTTCTAAATCTTCTCCTAAAGCTTTATTTCTGAGAAGAAAATAAAGTGCAGACCACACACACACACACACACACACATATATATATATATATATATATATATATATATATATTATATATATATATATATATACCATTTTGGCTAAGAAAACCCTGTCTTTTATTTTCATCTGGAAATTACTAAGACTTTTTCCAGGACAGTGGGCTGTAAATACAGTTCAGTCCACAGGAGATGGTATGTACCAGTGTATAGAAACATTAAAACTGTTCCATTGTGATGGAAACACTACAAAATCCATTACATTGACTTGAATTGAAATGAATTGTTGCAAACACTAGATTTTCTATATGTTTTGGAATAGATACATATTAAGCAAAATACTTAAACATTGTTTGTTTATAATTTTTACACAGAAGAAATGTAAGAATATGTCAATAAAGTCTAAAAGCTGTTATAAATGATAGATAAATAAAAACTTAAACTTAAAATTACAATCTATAGCATGTGATACATTTGGCAGGTATTACTTTAGACTTTAAGGTAATATAACATAAGAACAACTCTCAATACATTATCCTCAATCAATACATTACCTCTGTAAAGCGCTTTGTGATGGTGGTCCACTATGAAAGACGCTATATAAAAATAAAGATATTATTATTATTATTATTATTATTATTATTATTATTATTATTATTATTATTATTATTATTATTATATCTTTGCTTCTGCATTTATTGGTGCACACCAGCTGGATTAAACCACTTGAATATGAACTTGGTATTTTTGAATGAATGGTACTATCTATCATCAGCCAGAAAGCTGCTAATTAGCAAGCAACGAATACAGCAAACTCAATCATTTCCTATGCAATTAATCACGAGAGACTCTGTCAAGATGACTAATATTTATCATAAGCTGCAGACAGCTGCTGGTGCTGTATGTATGGCTTTCTCATGTGTTACTGTTCTACACAAACATTTCTACAATCTCTGAATTAGTTCATTTTCATTATACCCCACTCTTTAATAGAGGGTCATGGCTCAACAGGATTATTAAAAACCTGTTTCCTAGTAACAGCCAACTTGTTGTAACACAGAGAATGTTTGGCTTCCACAGAGGATGCTGTAATGTGGGTAGGGCATACCAATGTGTTGAGGAAATATATTACTTTTCATCTTTCTCAGACATGTAAAGAATCGGCACAACTGCAAATCTGCCTGAGGGGACAATCTTTGCCAAGACAGCACAAGTAGTTACAATGGATTACAAAAAGCTCTATTGCAGCGTTTTAGTGTTTCAGCAATGCTTCAGCTCTCTATTACATCATTGAAATGGAGCAGCTGCCGATTAAAAGGCTGTCAATGACAGATGTAGTCCAGCTGAAGGTGTGCCTGCTGTATCAGCAGAGATTCATTAATTATTTCCAGAGTCCTTATATTCTTAAAGCTACAGTATAATGGGTCCCTGAATATACTTGACTCACCTGGTAAAGGCACAACCACAGGATATGCTGAATTTATTTGGCAGTGAGGATGCCTATTGACCTTTAGTTCTAGTTGTTGTGGGGAGTTGCTACGTGAGGAAACATAATTGAACATACTTGGGAAGAAAAACAGTTTTAAAGAGCTACAGAAATTTTAAACCTAGCCACATCTTTATTTATGGGGGGGGGGGGGGGGGATCAGACAATGCTGAAAATTAACTATTATATACTCTTGAGTTTCCTTTTCTCAACACCTTATTCCCAGAAAAGTAGCTAAATAGCTCACAATTTGCAAATGTGACTGCATAAAAGGCTGGAAAATGGTCCGCGGTTTAAAAATCTGGACGTGGTTTGACTCTCCTCTATATCAATGTTATTGCATAAGTTTCTAATTTAATAATAAGAACTTTGAAAACACAGTACCCTCACCATACACAAACATGTTCCAAGCTGCCCTAAATCAGGCAGTCTAGGCTCTGTTTGGATTGCCCTTCTCTTAATTCTGGTGGAAGCTTTTACAGTGAGTACATTGCAGCTCTTCTCTTTAGACACCTCACAATACAGTCCATTGTACCAGCATTCTCCCTATCCTTAAGGCCCTCCAGCTTAAGTTACACATTAGAATATCTCCTTAAGGTCGGAAGCCACTTCAAAGCACAAAGATCTGCCATATCGGCCCACTGTGGCCTTTACATGATTGCAAAATACAGAATGAGATGTCTGTCTTTAGACAGGGTAGACAGGAATGAGACAGGCAGGCAGCCTATTGTTTAACCTTTTCAGTGCCTGCTGTATGCCAAGATTTCATAATAGCATGTGTTTTGTGACACAGCAAGAAAAGTCGACAGACCATTTTAGGCCTTGAAAATCAAGAATGCTTTTTATTGTTTTGGGGAGCAGGTTTCGAGGTGTGTGAACAAGAAAATAAACTACTTGTGAGATAAACTGTTACATAACCACAACTTGTAAATATTGTATACAGCCATAGGCAATTTTATTTTTAAAAAGAACTATAATAAAAAAAAATAAAATGTGCCCCTACTTGTAAATTTGAACAATAACTTTGTGTTCTTTGGGCCTGTGACTGAAATCTTGACTTGGAGTTCAGTTCAGATGTTCCTGCGTAGATGCTATACCATGTAAAAATAGTTGATTAAATGAGCTGGGAAAATGACTTGGTTTTTATTATCTAAACTTGGAATATTACAGACCTAGCTGGGCATGACCAACCCCTTCAGCTTTTGTAAACTACAAAGGTCCTTTAATCTATACCACTTGGGTTCTGTTTTCATTAATACAGGATAGCCCACAGTGTGATAAAATCCTAACAACTTCCGCACTCCAAGATCATTTCATTTATGCATTTAAGCAGAGGGAAGTGATCTGGGATATCAGTCCTTCAAGGGTTTAAAGCACACATAAGTGCATAGAGGACCTTCATTTTGATGAATGTGTTTACCAAGAACCGACCACTGCTTATCAATAATGACCTTTTCCCTTTAAACAACTATAACTTGAGCAGGCACTTTCTTCATCAAGATTGTTAGTTCTAGTACACTGGTACTCTGATACGCTTGACTTTTATCACTGTATGTTATATATTTAGTTCAATTACACATTAAGCTAAGATGAATCTTCCATTAATTTGGAAGCACTTTTTGTTTAGTGGGGATTTAATGCCAGTAACTGAATAAACAAAAAACATTAATAGTTTCTTAATGGAATAAAATAAAAGGTCAATTTTTCATTAATTAAATAATAAAAGACATTATAGGTTCAATGAGGAACACTAAAGAGTTGCTTGTAATTTAATAAATCAATTGCATGATCGCCTTAATTGTACATCTATTTGTGATTTCATTGCATGATTTCAATTATTGTAGTGAAAGTTGTGTGAGCTGATCCTATAAGAAAATAGACAAATGTTTCAGCAAAAGCCTTCATTAGCGTCAATGGGGAGTTTTTTTAAATGTGCTGTTAAAAACATGGCTTTGTTTTTTACGATTTTTTTAGGTGAACGAAAAGACACACATTTGCCCGTTTTCCCATTGGAAATAGTGATATTTTGAAATATTACTGTCCTGGTCACAAAAGCAAAGTTTGTGGGGAATAATAGCCATTTTCTATACTTTTGAGGCATAAGCAATTAGGAGATAACACTTACTACCCAGGAACAAAAAATGTTTTACATAGTGTAATGCAGTAATCACAGATTCTGTGATAGACCTGGATCATATTTTCTTTTTGTTCTTAGTTAACATTTATTTTCATATTGCATGTTCCTTAAACTGGAATATTTAAATTCAAATGGGATATTTTAAACAAAATTTATAAAAGGGGATATGTATCCAGGCCAGTGTAACTTCTGATCTATCCATCTTATTACAAATTGATCGGTCTTGTATCTGGATCTTTTATAGCTTTTAAAATTGCCTGCTGTGTTTTACCATTGCTCTTTGGGTCCCATTAGTTTCCAAGCCAATTCCTATTCCGAAGTCAAGCCCTACTTGGTTACAAACAGAACCCAAGAGGAAAGAACTAGGTACCTCAATTGGGTTAATATGAATACCAATATAACTGAGTTGTAAAACACAACAGCAGGAGTCAACTGTTTCTTGCTGCCGTTGCCAAAATGTTTTTGTGTTTCCAGTGAAAAACTTCCAGGCGCAGTATTTAAAACGTAATGTGTCATTTAATCTCTGTAACTCTTTTAACTACAAAAAGGAGTGACAGACAGACACGATGTTGACAAGCAAGAGACTGCTGGAGTTTGTCTGAAATCAAGATTAATTAGTCTCGACTTGGCATCACTGTAGCAAGGCTGTTAAAGATCCCCTAAGCTGGGCTCCCACAGACCATGATGAACTCCCTTAAGCAATTTTGGCAGGCTTGCTTTAACATGTAAAACCATTGGTTTTGTAACATATGCATCACATTTATTAAGTTCATGTGAATATCAAAAGCACTAATACCATGACCTTGTAGCGTTTGTTGCCAATCACCTTTATTATATGAGGGGATCTATCAATCACGGGGTTTCCGTGCGGATCTATTTATACGTGAAATGGCAATGCGTGTGCATGTCTGGGAATTACTCAGGTAAATCAGGTTTGTGGCTGAAAAAAAAAATGGCCAAAGAAAGGGATAGGGTAAATCTCATTTACTCGTTTAAATGACGAAACACACGGGAAAATCCACGACCGGTTTCGCATGGAAACCCGCATTTCACGTGTAAATGTTAATGAGCGTGTTTATCCTTAACTATAAATACAGCGGGCGGCTTTTTTATTATTGTTTTTTGCTGTGTAGGGTCTGTCATGTTGTATATTTCTTGTGGGTTTACAGTTCTGTATAAAACCACTTACCATGGACTGCATTATGTCCTTGTTATAGATTTAAAACAGCTGTTTGAGAATACCCTTGCTGTAAAAACTACGCTCAAGTGAGCTGCTGAAATGTCTGAATTAATTCCCATCCTTTTTTTGATCCCAGCTATGTCCAAAGACAACGCGTGCCTGCCCTCCACACGAATAAATATTTGCATGACGTCGGGTGAAAAGCCCGGTTTACTCGAGTAAAATAAACTGAGCGAACCAAAACCCAAAAAAACATTTTACACAAGACATGTTGTTTCTCAAAATTATTTGATTTCTGAGATATAAAGAAAAAAGATTGAATTGTAGGCAATAACACCTTTTAAATATTTCCATAATTGTGACATGGTTTACATATTCATTGATAACAAGCTCCCAGTTTCACAGATGAATCAGGAAACTGCTAATGACCGGAAACTGGAAAGCTCAAGAAAGCTCAAATGACTGAACTGATGGCCCAGATAAGGTATGTTCCTACAAGTGAGAACTGCTTGAAAAAATGCGGAGAGAGCATTTAACAATAGTTTATATTTATATATATATATATATATATATATATATATATATATATATATATAATATATATATATATATATATATATATATACCATCCATACTAAATTGTAGTTCTTCACCAAACACATCACTGGGACCATGTTGAAAATATATTAAACATCACTGTTTACATTTTAAACAATTTAATATATACAAAATGAAATGTGACTAAGAAAAAAAAAACATTACAATGAAAAACAAGCCATGTATAAATGTCATGTTATTCTTCAAATAGTAAAAACATAGTTCTCTTAAGCCATAGCAAAAAGAAGGCACTGTTTGAGGCCACACAGTGATCCTATTTCAAGCAGGCTATATCAATAATAATAGCTTGATTAATAACACTGCACAACACTACCCCTATGTCACATATACCAAAGCTTCATTTATACTGTGCTGGGATTGTTATTTTCATTCATAAAAAATGGAGCCCAATGTACAAGAAACGTACTGTAGCATCATGACAAAAATAAATATATGGCTTTTGTTAAAATGCATAAGTGCTTGGTTTAGTATAATCAAAACACATCTATAATACACTTAAATACATAATTCTAATATGGAGTAAGATATGAACAGCTAGGTTCTAGTTAAATTTGTAGTGGCATCAAGCTGTATATTTATGGTGCCCTATGCAGATCTATTTTAGACTGTGGCTAACCAGAATTCCATGAACGCCATTTAAATACTTTTACAGATGGAATATACAGATCTGACTGTGTATCTTGGAAGAAGCACTTGCCAATGCAATCATAATTTGACCATAGCAACAAACAAAAAATACATTCCATATGCAACAACAATGAAAGAAACATTAAACATGAGTTTTCTGTAAGGCATTTCAAACTGGTGTGTGAAAACTAAAAGCTCAACACTTTGTCACCTGTTCAATTCATTAAAAAAAATAAAAAAAAATACAACATATATATTTATTGCTGGAAACTAACATGCGTAATTGTACCTTTGTCAAATTATAATACAAATATTGTTTTCAGTTATGCTGTTATTCCAGAAGAAAGAACGACAAACCTATGGCTTCCTTTTTGAGCAGTGTAAGAGGTTGTTCACAATATGTTAAAAAAAACAAACAAAAAAAACAAAAACAAAAAAACCCAATTCAACACTTTTAGGAATATGCATTGTACTTTGTTAAATAAATAGGTGTGTGGCGGAGGAATAGCAAAGAAAACATTTAGAAATAAATAGACACTATACGAAATGACTGTTGGCAGCTCCTAAGAAGTCAAAAGGCTCATGCAATGAGTAAAAACAAATGCAGGTTATAGACAGAAGCCTCATCGGAGGAGGAAGAAAATACGCTTCATCAATCACTTCAGATTGTTGATGAATTGTGCATGTAAGGAACCCTAAAAGGAGTTCTCCTTGAAATGTTTTGAATCAAGAGTAAAAGTATGGAACTTAAAGGATTGCTCTCTGCCATGGGTCCAATGCAGCATCACATGTCTCAATTTTTAGAGGGACTTCTGTACAGTAGTTGTGTACAGTATACATGCACAGTGGAAATGCAGTTGCAAAGTCAATGATACCAAACAGAATATGTTTTATGGTCATGTACAGTATATGAACAATGGCTGAGAAGAATGCTCTTGCTTTTCCACTGTCAAAGAAATTCAGGCCAAGCTTTAAAGCTTTCTCTTGAAACTAGAACCCCACTCCTAATTTTAAGCAGGCTTTCAGAGTAATTAATCAAATAAGGATCTTTTTTCAAATTTTATTTTATAATAACTCTAAATACATTTGTCAAACGTGTAGCCCGGCAATGGAACATAGTTTGTAGACTGATCACATGTTAAACTGTCAAGATCATTATTTCTCATGCATACAAGCTTATTGTACTGCTGGTAAGAAAACACATTTCTAGTTGTTAAAGCATTCAATACCTGCTGTACTTTAAATCCTGGACTTGTACAACCAGAGAAATGATGCCTGAAGTGGCGAGTGTGACTGAAATTGCAGTGAACAGAGCTGAAATGACGGCTACAGTGTATGTGGTGACAAGTATTTAAAAAAGCACTAATGTTTCAACAGCTGTTTATCTCCCCAGATTTAATGCAAATTGGGTAATTTTTCCTATATTTAGCTAAATCCTGACTTTTTGGAGTTAAACCTAGGAAAAATCTGTAATTTACATGAAATCGGGGAAAAAAACAGCTGTTAAAATATAATGGTGAGTTCTAACATTTTAGTATGTGTTGCAGAGGAGGGGGGAGGGGGGCAGAAATTGTATGCCAAAAGAGGGGGGCGGCATATAAAAAGTTTGCGCACCACTGCTTTAAATAATTACACCATGAATCCTTCCCATGCTTGCTTTAATATATTTAACTATATTAGTTTTACCTTTAAAGCTTAAAACACTGATACACAGAAACCCTAAACAAATTTTAAAAGAAATTTCTGATAATAACATAATAATAAACTGATAGGCTGACTTCTAAGGTCAACCACAATTTACTGTTAGCATACCTATACACCGCAATGTTTTTATCTAACCAATTCCACATTAAAAACTGTACACCTCAAGTATTAAAAATGCATTTCACACTGAGATTTTGCATAGGCAAATTCATAACACAGATTCATTTTAAAATCATTTTTACCTTTAGGAGCAAGGGTGAAGCATTCTGCACATCTTTTGCATTTTTAAACAAAAGAAAACAGTGTGTCTTGAACTCCGTGACATTGTTGTGTTTTCAGGGAACCACTTTAAAATGTTTCATTGAAACCTGAACTGAAAACCAAATACTAGATGCTATATTTGGAAAGCGATTTAAGTATAAATGTGGCCAAGCCATGAAATTAGGAAATCAAACTGATTTTTCAATTTAAATGTAACATTTTTCAATGTTGGCCTAATTAGAGAGTACAGTTCAAATCTACTATCAGTTAGAAGTCCAAAACAGGGCTCCTGATGAACAAAACCTTATCATGCTTTATTTAAAAGACTATTTATTAGTATATAAGTGTTTATTAAATGTTCTCTAACATTTAAAGTGTCTTCGAATTCCTTAAAAAACAGTTGAGAATGATTTAAATCATTAAAACATGCATTTAACAAAGTCTTTAAATATAGCGTGTGTGTGGTGAACAGGGGCAGTGTTTAATAAAATGGCCACTATCATAATTGCAGGGCTTTCTAGGTTAGTATAGTGCACCTTGTATAAAGGATAGAACCAAAGGCTGCCGAGTCTTGCATGTTTTACAATTGACGTGTTCTGATAATTATTATAAACACCTACCTACATGAATGAATATATGACTTCCATTGCAGCACCCATTTGGGTAACCCAAGTGTTGAAACAGATAAACCTTTGACGTGTGTTTAATTAAGACCTTTGAGGTGTGTCTTCCTTCTATCTCAGTATCTGTATCTATTGATGCACCCTTGCCTTGGCTGAATCTAAATATTGAGGAGGCAACCTTTTTCACCTTTAACATTGCTGCTGTTATAAAACCAACGTTATCACTGAACACTGTTTTTTGTATTACAATTCTTTATCCAGCAGTTTAAAAAAAAATAATATAAAAGGTTTTGGGGGTGCTGTGGATAGAAAAAAAAAAAAGGATTATGGTGGCGGTATTAGCAATTAATGAGATATTTTTGGCAGTTCACAGTGATCCTTTCTTAAATGAACTCCCCTCGGAAAGGAAGTGTGTGGAGGTTCTGCTGTTGCCAGCGGTAGCGCAGCCTGGCAGGTTGTGCGTCCTTTGGGTTTTCAAACTCTGCGAACCCCAGCTCGTTCAGAATCTCATAAACCCCAGCTCTGGCTGCCACCTACGGGATACAAACATAAGAAACACACTTACAAAAATAATTAAGCAAAGTCATTCCAAGAGTGCACATTTTTATACGTCCCTCACCTCTTTCCCTTTTAAAAGTCACTTTTATTTATGGCATGCTTAAAATATCAAAAATGTTTAAAGCAAACATGGCTTCCAACTAAATGATCTCCAGCAAGTGAGTGCATAAGAGGCCTGTTGTTTAAGAAGATTGGTTTAACAGAAGCTACCGTAGGTGGGATTTGGGTCAACATTGTGGTAGGGGAGATGGGGGACGGGGACAAATTTATAGCTACTGAAACATATGAACTGCTTTTTTTCAGTTGACTTTCACGAAATGTTTCCTCTGCACCTAGTACCACCAAGTACTTTAGTGGTCAACAGTGACAGACCTACTAGCATTACATTCCAACAAATGTCTCACTGTTTAATTATGTAGCTACATATAAAACTGTTGTATTTTTTTAAACAATCATTATATTACGTTGGTAGTAAAACTGATGAGGGGTTCTGGCTTGAGAGTGTACAAAACACTCAATAATGAACCTCTATTAAAACTCACAATGGGTCTCTGTGGTTGAGAAACTCTTTTAATGCTGTTGGAAATCAGATGCAGACCTAACCAAATACTAATGCCTACAATTGTAATTGAAAGTTCAACTATACCAATATAACATTACTCACTGTATCAATCCAGTGCAGGAGTATTAACACAATAATTATAAAAAATGCATCCCATGTTTCAGAATCAACTTGGAAAGCAAAGCTGTTCATTCAGCTGCAAACCTCTTATCATCAGACATGTCTTCAATTAGTCTTTGCTTCGTACTGTATTATTCGACAGTGGGACACACTTGATTTTTTGTGCAGCCTCCTAATCTAGCATTATCTTCAACAATGTCCACATTGAGACAGGTAATAATATTACTTTCTCACCAATTGTATGTTTTTTTTTTTTTTTTTTTTTTAATTGGGAAATTGTGAAAAAAAACTTTTTTCTACTTTACCACCATAGTCAGAGTAGCAAGATTGTTTTGGTGATGTTTCCGACAGGTTTCCCAATATGACATATGTTTACAGGAGATAATTCCTAAGAACGCCATTATTTTTGTGCCCACTATAAATCATGTGATTAAATTAATCCTCTGTGACTCCAGCAATGATGAAATCATGCAGACAAAACAGATAGGTTAAAACAATTCCTGTTACAAAGCTATCGATGTATAAGAATTGCATATCACTAAAATATGACTTGGTTATAAACAGTTTTGAGAGCACCATTTATTTCACAAAATTGCATGAAAGGTTTGGCAAGGCAGATAACATTGATGAGAAAGGCTTCAAGTTTTAGCTCCAATGCACTGAAAGTTTCCTATCAAGTAGCTCTTTGCATTGTGAAGTGCAAGAAACCACACTCGATCTTGTTTTGCCAAGATATTTGCAATACTATGTTTGGGGAGAAATACAGTGAGACATTGAAAGTATTTTCCCTGTACGACAAACCATCTCAAGAAGGCTTGATTATATGACATGTCACATTGCAGATCAGTTAATGGAGAAACTGCACAATAGTGAAGCATTCGCATTACAAGTTGATGAATCAACCGATGTTGCTAATGATGCCCAATTACTTGCATTTGTCAGGGTACTGATATATCTAAATAATTAATTTTTTGCAAGAAACTACCAAAACATACATCTGGCGAGGAAATATTCAGATTGATTGATGACAAATGGCATATCCTGGTCAAAATGCACTGGGCTGTGTACCGATGGTGCCAGGGCTATGACTGGCCCATGAAGCGGACTTCTTGGATGTGTAAAAAATGTGTTACCTTCTGTAGTATGGACTCACTGTATGCTACGCAGGGAGTCTTTAGCTTCCACAAAAAGGAGCTCTGAGTTAAATACTGTTCTACAAACCGTTGTGCAGGAGGTACTTTTCATGAAAGGTAGACCTTTAAACACAAGACTTTTTGTTGTGCTGTGTTTAGAAATGGGAGCTGATCACAAGCTCTTCTTTTTCATTCAGAGGTAAGGCGGCTATCTCGCGGGGCTGTTCTGAACCGCAATTTTGAATTGTGTGCCGGAGTATATGAATTTTTAGAGAACCGGAACTTGCTTCTAATTTCAATGACACTGAATGGCTATTAAAGCTGGCATATCTTGCAGATTTATCTGAAGAACTGAACAAAGTCTATCCATCGATACCAGGTGGCAATGCCAATATCATACAGTTGTATAACAAAGAGGAAGCTTTCCTTAAGAAGGCAATTAAATGGCGAGAGCTGGTAGAACAGGGGGTCATTTCTATGTTCCCATCAGTGGAGGAACTTGGCCATCTGCACGGAGGCGAAGGACATTATTTGTGCCCATCTCACAGCCCTGGAGCAGCAATTTGTGAATATTTAGCTGAATCTGAATCATGGTGGCATCTGGATTCAGTTTCCCTTTCCAGAGAAAAGGAGCAGTGGTTCAAGTTTGACAGAGAAGGAAGAGGACCAACTCACAGAGCTTTTCAGTGACAGTGTTTACAAGAATCAATATATCACAAGTGAATGTCTGGCTAGATTTTGGATTGGAACTGGAATTGAATTGCCAGAGTTTGCAGCAAAGGCTTTAAAAGTTGTCTTACCATTCGCAATAACATTCCTGTGTGAAACTGGCTTCTCTTCCTTGACTGCTCTGAAAACAAAATACCGCTCTCGACTTCAACCAGAACATGACTTTCCGTAGTGATATCTCTGAGGATTTATGCTCATCACACCAAGCTAAGGCATCACATTAATGTAAGTTGATTAACTTTTATTATATAATTGCAGTAGATATTGTGTAATAATAACAGTAATTTAAGCATATGCTTTTCTTATTCCTGTCAGGTGTATTTTTATATGATATACCGTAGTACTTTCTTTACTTTTTTAATGTTCTGAATTGCATTCCAAGAAAGAAACTGAGTGCATGCAAGAATACTTTTCTAGGTCAAACATTAATCCTCTTTGAGTGGGGGTCCCTAGTTTTGGTAACTTTGTGTCAAGGGGCCCGCAAGTATAAAAAGCTGGGAAACCCCTGGTCTGGGAGTACAGGTAGTAGGTTTCAAACCCATCACCACCTTTATTAAATCCAGAGGAGTAATTTCTAAAAGGGCTTCCAGTAAAATAATTAGACATCATCACAATAGCATCATCAGCATGGGAGACAGTGTCTGGGTTTCATTAGTTGGAGGACATTTTTATGCATATCTGGAGGGTTTAGGCATCATGTGCTAAAACATTCAGACCAGAATGGGTTTAATGCCCACCCAATAGCAACCCACAGGAGAATCGTTTTTACAGTGACTTCCTTCAGTGTGAACCAGCTCTGGCAACACAGCTGTGTATGTTTTCACAAAATACAACACAATTGCACATATCTTTTGATAAGCTGCATCTACACTGAAATCTGAGGCTGCGGGTACTGGAATGGGGATTCTGAAGCATATGCATAACCTTTAAGGAATGCTTGACAGTCGACTCATCACAGGTAAGATACAGGCTCTTTGATATTCAAGATGACTAGGCCATTTTGAGAAGCTAATTTGCAACACATTATGAGGGAATGCACCAAAGTAATGTAACCCCAGGTTGCCAAACCTAATTTTCCCATCTACAGTAAGCAGTGCTTTGTAGAGACCGAGTATAGTAATTGAAAACAGCACAAGGCTTGTTCAAGTACAGTCAATTAGACACAGCTCATAAGCTGTTTCTTTCCAGTGAAACGGTGCGTTCCATGAAGTTCACTCTGTATTTCAAACCCAGCTCATCTGATTCTAAGTAAACATGTCTCTTTCATCTCATATTAAGAAGATCAAAGATGCCAATGCAAATTAGATGCTCCAATGGAACTGGAGAGGGGGAATCTTTGCCACAGCATATCAGAGACTACCCACATATGGAAGAGATAATGAGATTAATTAACTTTTATCACTTTCCAAAATCCTTGAGATGCATCATCTTGTTAACAAGGACAGCAAGCACACAATAAACTTCTGTACGATACAAAACATATAATACATGTACAGTCATCAGACAAGTGGGGTCTGGGCACTCTTAATCGCCTTAAATTATTTAATGGAAAAAGTACTTTTAGTCTATTAGTGATGGTCTTGCTGGAGGAGAAGTTACAGAATGTAGTGTTGTCATTCGTCTGAGATGATTTAATGTATTTCTCTATCAATTTGAGCATACTATTTACATACTACTGTATACAGAGGTCCCATGGGGGACTACTGTATACTGTATATATAAATGGGCGCAGGGGTGTGAGCAAGTTATATATACAAAATGTACAATAAAGAGGTTTCTAAACTAAAGACACAAATAAATAAGGATTACTATATTGTATTATTTTCATATGTGTACACACAAGTATTACAGTGTTATAAAATATGTGGATCAGCACTATAAAATTAACTTTCAGGCCATATGATGTCCTTCATGTGCTGTCAGATCGGGAAAAAAATGTAATTTTTCCCTGCTTATTGTCCTAGAATTGTCAGTTAAAAACAATAACAGCATATTAAAATGCTCTAAAAACAGCATTCTCAAAAAACTCCGACAATTTCTCAAATGTCTTTTGGAAGATAATTTCAAGTGCTTGCTGCTGCTTCATACTTTGCATTACATGCTATTTCTATTACTGACAGAAATATATTGACTCCTTACAGGAGCTTGACAGCAGACGTCAGCAGGCTACCCTGACCCTGGAGGACAAAGGCCGGCCCAGCAGTAAGATTACAGTTTTGCCTCCTCAAACCACAGAGGGCAAATTCGACACAAATCCCCAGCCAAGATTATCAGTATGGCACAGCCAAGATGGCAAACCTGCAACTCCCCTGATTGCCTTTACCAGATGAGCTGCTTGGGGACAACCATTTCTATTTTGATCAAGAGGGATGAAGCTTACTTATCCATGCACAAATGTTCAAAACACCAAGAAAAGAAAGGGCACACTTCAACAGTAGTATTCTGTTAGTTTGTTCGTGCAGTTGTGTTTCTTTCCTCTTGTACAACAACGAAAATAATAAACATGTCACTATGCAGATTGAAAAAGGCAGAACTCCATTTTCAGCACACTATACTCCATTCTCACCCTTGATGTTTAGTCCTAAAACTGGCTTTATATCAAAAGTGATAGTTCTAGTATAACTAAAATACTCACAGTGACTGAACTGCTGACGATAACTAGCAATTTAACTTGGTGTTATATTTCTTCACAAAGTATAGTTTATTTCTGTAAGGTGGTTTCAATGTTCTTAAGTGTAACTTTGCCAACTTGATAAATGTGTTGCGGAATGAGAGAATTTGGACAGCCACATTTATTTAATATAACAAGGAATGTAAATTTGAGACTGCCAGAAATAGGGGTTCAAGGTCAAATGCAAAATTATACATAAAATAGAAACTCTGTGGTTCCACATGGACCAGTATTGGTCTGGTCTGTTTCAGAATCATGATATTTTAGGTGTCAAATAAGTATTCATGTAAAACTCTGAAGCCATCGATAGACCTTCTCTAAAAGTAGACCTTCTCTAAAATTTTAATATATATAAACATATATATATATATATATATATATATATATATATATATATATATATATATATATATATATATATATATATATATATGTTGTATATATATATATATAATGTTGTGTGTAGGGTGTATCATCACAAAGTGCTTTACAAAGGTAGGCTGTGAACTACATGTTTAAAAATTAAACAGGGAACCTGCAACCATGATCATTCTTTCGGACCAAAACAAACCTAATCGCTTTCCCAAGCACGCTTTCTTGGTGCTGAAAGAACAACTCCCAAAGCAGAATCAAAAGTACAGCACGGTATCATAGTACGTACCGTAGGCATGTAACATAGACCGAGCCAGCAGATACTAAACAACTACCTGTATAATGCAGGAAAGCTTTACTTTAATAGACACATACAGCAGTATATCAACCCTAGATTGATCAAGCAACAGTTTGCACCTCCTTACCTTGCATTCACATAAATTTCAATGTACAGTAATAGGCTAGGCTACTGATTACTGTATTGGTAAATTTTGTTAGCATTTTGAATGTAAAATTACAAAAGGTGCTCCTTTCTTAGTCCACTGCCCATATATATATATATATATATATATATATATATATATATATATATATATATATATATATATATATATATATATATATATAGATAGAGAGAGAGAGAGAGAGAGAGAGAGAGAGAGAGAGAGAGAGAGAGAGAGAGAGAGAGATAAGGATTGTTTTAAATACAAAGGCACAATAGAAACTATTAAAAATAAGAACGATCCAATTAATCTTTTATACAACAATAACCATTTCTCAGTTATTGTATTTAAAGACAGTGAAACCGGAAGAAAATCTGAATACTGTGGCATAGTTAAGAAAGATAATCAAAATAAAACTAAAACAGTAAAAATAAACCAGTTTAAAGTAAATAATAAAATGCAAAACAGAGAATTAAACAGGACTAGGACAGAGAATTGAAAACAGAAAGATAGGAGACTCAGAAATGGAAATGGTACCAAATACACTAAAGATAAGACAGAAAACATTATTTAATTTATCAAGTAAAACTTTAACTACATACCAAAAAGCATTACTGAGTAAAGGATTTAAGTTTATACCGACTAAAAAATACATCGATAAAGATAAACTGGCCACCGAATTAAAGGAGTGTGAGAGACGCATGAGATTAGCAGAATATTTTTTCAATGAAAATATCTCCGATTCAGAGGGTAATTACGAGCATGGGATTAAGGTTAATAGTACAAGCACATGGACTCCTCCAGATGGAAGAGGTAAATGGTTTGATATGTATACTGAAGCAGTTAAACAAGAAATTATAATAGGACTAAAGAAAAAATGTAAACTTCATTTAACCAATATTGAAGAACAAGCTGTCTAAGTTGTTAAATGACAATGATATAAGTATAAGACCAGCAGATAAAGGTTCAGGAATAGTGATAATGAACACAGATGACTATATGAAATCTGTAGAATGTGAATTAAAGAATACGGATACATATGAAGCAGTTAAAAGCAATAGGATCAATAAATCGGTAAAAGAGGTCAAAGAAATTGCAGAGAGACTATACAATAGAGGCATTATATCAAAAGAATTAAATTATAATATATATATATATATATATATATATATATATATATATATATATATATATATATATATATATATATATATATATATGCAGCCACATAATGCAAGAACAGGCCTAGCAAGAGGAAATCCTAAAATGCACAAAGAAAATCACCTTATGCGAATAATAGTCAGCATGATTGATAACACTATGTAACACAATTTTTGTTCCTGGGTAGTAAGTGTTATTTCCTGATTGCTTATGCCTCAAAAGTATAGAAAATGGCTATTATTCCCCACAAACTTTGCTTTTGTGACCAGGACAGTGATATTTTGAAATATCACTATTTCCAGTGAAGTGAGGAAGTGAGTAGTTTTTCGAGATTTACGATTATACAGTAAACACAGTATAATCGTAAATCTCGAAAAACTACTCACTTCTAAATCTTTTGTAGTCATTTTTGTATTACTTTAGTATAAATACATGTTAATTTGGATTCATATGTTGTTTTTTTCTGACTTTATGTGAACAAAAAGACACACATTTGCCCTTTTTCCCATTGGAAATAGTGATATTTTGAAATATCACTGTCCTGGTCACAAAAGCAAAGTTTGTGGGGAATAATAGCCATTTTCTATACTTTTGAGGCATAAGCAATCAGGAAATAACACTTACTACCCAGGAACAAAAATTGTGTTACATAGTGTTATCAATCATGCTGACTATTATTCGCATAAGGTGATTTTCTTTGTGCATTTTAGGATTTCCTACGGGTGTAATCCAACACACATAATAGCTGAAATAGCAGAAAAACAACTTAGGTCACACGTTGAGAAATTACCAAGCTATTTTAAGGATACAACACAATTTTTTTAAAAAAATACTTGAATCACTAAAGCACAACCTTCCAGAGAATACAATTTTATTTTGTATGGATGTAAAATCCTTGCATCCAAGTGTCCCTCGTAAACAAACTTCAGAAGCTTGTCAAAAAGCACTAGATGATAGACTAGATAAATTAATACCAACAGCTGAGGTGCTGAACATGATCAACATAGTTTTAGAAAACAGTTATTTTACATTTGTTGATAAGAATTACAAACAAAACGATGGCACAGCAATAGGATCTAAATTAGGATTGCATTTTGCCAGTACATACATGGGGAAATGGGAAGAACAATTACTTAGAAAATCAAAAACAGAACCTTTAGAATATATTCAGGTTTGAAGATGATATTTTCGGGGTTTGGACAATTGGAGAAGAATCTCTTTTCCAGCTTCATAAAATGAAATACATAGTAAAATTAAGGTGGACCTTTGATGGGCAAGAAAAGAAATAGACTTGAAGAAAGGTTCAACTGAGTCTGACCTCTTCTGTAAACCTACTGATATACACCAGTATCTGCACATCCAATACACACTAAAAGGGCAATCCTAAAGAATCTAGGAATAAGAATATGTTCAAAAGAAAGCGACTGTGTAAAACAAAGAAATGTATAAAAAAACAAATCTTAAAAAAAGAGGATACAAAGAAAGAATTATAAAGATGGAGTTAAGAAAAGTGGATAAACTAAAAGGTCAAGAGAGTCCCATTATTAATAACTTACTCTAAACTTTTGCCTATTTCTAAGACAGTTTGGAAACACATGCGGATTCCACATAATTCAGAAATAATGAAAAAAGAATTTCTTAAGGCCCCAGTTGTAGCATTCAAAAGATAAGCTAATTTAGGTGATATTTTAGTTCACAGTAAACATAAAATAATAAATGACAGAATAGGTTCTACAAATACTTGCACTAGTACATGTAAAGTGTGTAAATACATGGACAAAAGTAAAAATATAATTAAACATAAGAACACCACATATCCACTAAAAACTAATACCTACTGTAAAAAAAAAAAAAAAAATCAACAATGCTGTTTCTGGAGTAGCCTGTGAAAAAATATGTTGGAGAGACTGGATCAACTTTATATAAAATAATTCAGAACCACCTTTCATTAATTAGAAATAAAAAAAAAAAAATAATGAACCAATAGTACAACACTTCACCAGTCAAGGACATGACATAAATTTGTAGTATTAGAACAGCTAAAATTAGACAATGCGACATATAGGAGAATAAAAGAAAGTAAATGGATAAATAGACTGAACACGATTATGCCAGCGGGACTCAACAGAAAAGAATGAACTAATTAACTCCAATAAATATAAAACATTTTAAATAAATAAATAAACAAAATTCATTCAAAAGTTGTGCATGCTGATGCGCTGGGGAGGCTAAATCAAGGCTGATCCTCAGAGCCAGCATTGCATGATAATATAAATATAAGTTTACATAAAATAATGTTAATTAGAATTAATATAGATTTAAAAGATATAAGTATGTCACAATATATAAAACATGTCACAATATATAGAACCATCATTTAGTAATAATCTGATAGATTTGTTATTGTTTGTCAACTCTTTGAGATAAAGATATGTACAACATTTTCGAAAAGTCTAATTTTTATATATATATATATATATATTATATATATATATAATATATATATATATATATATTAGGCTAGGCTATAACTGGTGAGTCCATCTGGATTATTAATATTAATAATTCTGGATTATTAATATTATTAATTATTGTTGTTTGTTGTTGTTGGTTATGTATGTATTTTCTTATAACAGAAGCCCTTATGCAGGGGCTGCTGCAAGGCCTGCCGTTTTCACGGCACCTTTTGAGTTATAGTTTGGGGTATTGTGTTTTATTTTGCACTTTTTTGGACAGTTTGCTGTATTTGTCCTCTGTGCGTTACCATCGCTGGTAACGTCACATGACCGCCTTTATTTTACTTTCGGTTTCTGTTTGTTGTTAATAAATCCTGCGCGCCTGTGCCGGCGTTTCAACACCACCTCAGTCTCTCTGTATGCTTGAACAGCGGCGACCCACATGCGTGACTCGAGGAAGACCCTGTCACACTTACACACAATGTTTTAACTTAACACAAAAAAACAAAAACAGACAAAAGGACGTACTTTGTAACTACTATTAAACATAAAAAAGGGTTATTAGCATTTTATTAACTTTACAACCAAGCGACTTCCCTAGAATAACTATTTATGATCTGAGCTAGACTAGAAGCCTGGCCTCCATAATGTCAAAGACTCTACAATACTGAAATAATAACATTCACAAAATGTGGTTGTCTCTGGAAAACACTGCAGTAATATCAACTACATGGTGTCATCCCTACAACATGTCATGAAATTATCTTTGATCAGAATACTCATGGAGGCAAAGCTTTATAAAAATGTTTAATGCTGACAAAAATTCCAGACAGGGACAGCAGATGAATAGTCATTTGTAAGGAATGCACATAAATTCCTTCCTTTACTGTATGAATACAGTTGACCAAACCACGCCAAACGATTAATGGTCCAAAAAAAACAGGAGGTCCCAGACTTTTTGAAGTTCAATGTGTAAAGGACCCAGCGACAGTAGAACTAGAATAAGCTTGTAAATTCCACGAGAAAGATCTTATTGAAACGCAGTTACGGATCACAGCACAGAGGAGCTAGGATGTTCAAACAAAACCCACCGGCAAGCTACACAATTTCCAGCTCTTAAATTTTGACAGCTGTTGCCTTAATCACACCAAAATGCGAGGATCTAGGAGATGACCGAGTTTGATTTGGAATACAAGGGTATACTGACAAGGTTCCAGCTGCACCAAGTTATAGTGACAGACCTGGGCAAATTTCATTGAAGTCAGCTTGGCTTAGTAAATACATTAGTAAAAATTATACCCTCTGATGGACAGCACTGCAAATCAAACCTTTTTTTGAGGGGAAAACATTACAGGGAATAACCTATTGGAAAATGTCTGGATGCAATGTCATAATCTTCATCAACCAAAACAATCCCAGTGTTTTTTTTCGAGCAAATGTCTGAGTTTCCTCACCTCGTACATCCAGATGCTGAAAGGTCTTTGCCAGGAGTCTTTCTTCTCCAAATGTAAGTAAGTGTTGAACAGGATGAGGTAAACATAGCGCTCCAGGTACTGCAGGCTTTGCAGCTGCAACAGTTGCATTTCTTTCTCACACTTGGCAGTTTTAATCTGAAATTTACAAGAGAAACGTGTTTCAATTTTAGCATCATGTAATTGACTTGAGAAGGTGTCTTTCATTACTTTACGCTGCATAATGACACTATTTCAAAATATGTTAATTTTTTCCATTGTAAAAAAACAATACAAATGACAAATAAAATAAAAAAAGAAACATTATGACTGTCAAGACTGGCAAAACATTTAATTTAGGGTTAAGAACTAAGAACGAATATTCAACCCAGTTATTCTGCATTGATAGTGAATTAGGACACGCCAAGGTATCTATTGTGAATTTATGCACTGCTATTGTCTTACTGCAATTCTAAAATGCACGAAAATGAAAAGACAAAAGCTTTGTGATGAGGCAAAAAAGATTCAACCAATGTGACGAATAACCGTACTGTTTGGAATCAGTCACTTGGAATGCCCTGCTCACCCAGGCCATTTCAAGAACATTTGGGGTACATTTAATATTTTGCCTTTTTCTGAAGTGGAAATGGTTTTCTTTATAGGGATATCAAATAAAGGGTCTGAGTGGGCAATACATGTCCTAATTACATCTTTTGGGGCTAGCAGTGCACTTTTGAACATATGTTTTATTATAATGTATCACTCCATAAGAAATACGCAGTTCAAATCACGTTTAATACAGCTCTCCCTGGGAATTTATACTTAAAACATTCCACTAACTTAGTCTTAACCACACAACTCATCAGTCCCAGAATTGGGAACATACACTCCACCACTTACAGTAATTATCCTTAATTACCTTTAGCCAAAAGTGTAGAGTTAATCAAGTGCTGTCGCCATCTACTCAGACCTTATGGAAACATTAATAAAGAAGGCGAAAAAAAAAGACACAGCAGGCAAATACCAGATGATGCATCAAGTGATAATCAAGGTTTCAATACTACCAATTACAGTTTCAAAAGCCAGTTAGAAATGAACCCATAACTTCAAAACAACATCAAAAATGACTACAATAAACAAAGTAAAATAGATGTTTTGGCTAGTGCCTTCTTGAGTGTACTAGACATCAGGGAGAAATTAACAAGATAATAAAAGTAAAATATTACAGAGGATGCTGAAAATATACATTTAGAATTCACCTTGGGATTAGTATTACCTTTTCAGTAAATGAAAAAGCCAAATAATGCTCTTTAGGACAGTCATGTGTGAATTCAGCCAATGTAACCGTATTTAATATTTTATGTGCATCCTGCCATAAAATGCAAAACTCAGGCCTCAGTTTCCATGGAGATAACAAGGGACAGTTCTGGTTAAGCAAATTTACAAAGAAACACAACAGTGAATTGAAGCCTTACATCCCTAACATTTGACCCATTAAACATTCATGTAATCCAACCCAGGACTCAAAAACCACTCCATGTCCTGGGAACCTCTACACACTAAAAAATTAACACACGGCTTCACTCCATACTTCAGTTGTAGAACCCCTGTCCAATAAAACCACCTAAATGGCTTTCACATGTCTAGAGACAAACAATCATCATGACAGTTCTTTACATGGCCTCCATATACATTAATAAAACTTCAAACCCAGTACCTACAGCCAGTTCCACTGTTGCCTACTCTGAAGTTAAAAATCCCTCTTCTTGTGCAACCCCTGTTTAATGGACAATATAAGCCAGAAATGATTTGTATCTGTGACAGCTGGGCCACAAAGACATATCATAGGGTTGTAAAATGTTTTATGTCTGTGAAACTTAAACATGAACTCCTACACTTAAGAGCTTTACAGAAGCTCAGTAAAACCTCAATAGTATATCACTGGGATGTAAAACACTACAAGAAAAGCACTATGAAAATTCAGTGAAGACTTCCCGATAGTTTTGCCAAGTGTTTTTCACCCTGGGTGGCTGGGAGAAGAAAAAATATGAATGAAATGATTTCATCACAGTGTCCTTCCTTTTATGTGTCAGCTTTTAAGAGTGCAGGGCAGACTGAAAGTCAACCAGAATACCCTGGACTTAAATGTTATACTTCTTTGAAAACTGGAACCTAAATGTCTACAAGCGGTGTTGGTATATTTAACACATTTGCAACATTTATTAAGAACTGCCAAAAAATGTTTTAAAATTTTTCCGAATTTCATTTTCATAACTGTTGAGAATCCATTAAATGATCTCTATTCTAATTATATTAGACAATTATCCAGGACAGCTAAAAACTAGGGAAACATTAAACATTCACTTTAAATTCATATTTTACTCTTTTTTAATATAATTTCAAAATCTATCCCATAGCAAATATTTTGGTTAGCAGAGTAATCTACACTTGTCTTCAATTAAAATTAAATATCCACTAAAGGTTAGCTTCTGACCCCAATGCAAGTCTGTCTTTCTTTTTGCAAGGCCACACAAGGTTAAGTTAGCCTGTGTTTACAGCTCAAGGCAATTCTAGTCCCAAAAGACACCCAACAGCTGGAAAATGGTTTTCTTAAGTACGTGAACAGCAAAGCCAAAACAGCTAACAAACTCTGTATTGATACACCTTCTATAAGGAGTTTGACCACACATTATCCTGGGGACTTTAGAAACAGACTTTACACAAAAGAATAACCTTTAAGCAAGAGCAAAAGGGTTGGTTTAAATTTTATATATAGAACAGATGATTTATTTAATCATAGCTCTTCCTGCCAGACAAACTAAAACAAACACACCAACAACAATTCCAATTTTAAATTAAGCACTGCATATTTTAGTTGGATGGGGCTGAATGCAGTCAGTTTGTAATTACAATACAGTTCACCGAAACCGTATCTCGGTAAAAAGGAAAAGTAAGCTGAGTGCCAGTAAATAAGGTTTGTCAGTTGAATGTTCAAAGTTTGGCACTTTGCAACACACCAGGAGAAAAATAATCCTGATGGTGCTATTCAGATGTCTAGGAATGATGTTGCCTGGCAAAAAATAAATAATAATCCATCCATATAACTGTTTAATCCTTTATAGGGTTGTGGTGAGTTGGAGCCTAACCCAGCAGACACAGGACACAAGGCAGGACTACACCCTGGACAGAAAGTCAGTCCATTGCAGGGCAGACAGGGCAATTTAGAATGACCAATCAACCTGAACAGCATGTCTTTGGACTGTGGGAGGAAACTGGAGTACCTGGAGAAAACCCATGCAAACATGGGGAGAAATGCAAACTCCACACAGACAGACTGCTAGGCTGGGATTGAACCCAGGACCCTGGCACTGTGAGACAGTAGCACTAACCACCACACCACTGTGCCGGCCATAAATAATAATAATAATAAAATAAATAAATAAAATGGCTTTTTGCATTATATGATATGCACAGTTCAAATACACTTCTATGAAAGTAAAAGTGGCTGCTACTTCCCGGTACAAAATAACTTCCTGTGCTGTAGCTCAATTTCAATCCAGTGATCTTGATACAATCAGGGTACGTTACCTAACACACAGAAAGTGATTAGAGGCATACATTTTAGTGATTCTTAAGACTCTATAGAACCATAGGTTTCCAAGACTACTGCAATCACATTTTACTACAGTATATGCAATTTTCATTGCCATTTGTAATTGCCAATTTCACTTTTCATGTCTGTTGTACTCAGGTGTAATATGGTAATCCTTCTCAAATTATTAGTTTGATAATAATTGTTAATTACCAGATGCATAGTGATCCTTAAAAGCCTTTTGGAGACATCTTCTAACAAGTTAGACAATCTTATTTGTTTTCATTCTTGGGTGGGGGTTCTGCTTCGGAAGAAGGTTAGTCTTAATGACCGATGATTGTGATAAGTGGTATAATTAATGAAAATGTCATTTTCAGTATCAAGTTGTTTATCCTAAAAAAAAAACAGATTTTCTAATCAGTTTTACACTGAAACTGCAACCATCTGTTTGACATCTGCCACTTTTCTCTTCAAAATGGGCAATGAAAATCAGTGGATCAGTTTCTGTAGGCTCTTTAATTTCTTGATAAGCAAGATTTCAGTGATGCTTACATTCTTGAAAAAGTAGGTTTAATATGATTTAACTATAAGTAAAAAAAAAAAAAAAAGCTTTAACAATTTCCACATCATATGCAGTGACAATTTAATAAATGCAAATGAGGAATAATGACACATATATTATGATATAAATACCATTGCAATACACTAGTAAAACAAGCCCTAAAACCTGAAGCATCTGCACTTTATACAACAAATATTATTGTACATCTACGCCAAACAAACAAAAACAGCTTCGGTCTAAGCTGATGCCTTCCCTACAGTGCCAAGTCTTTGTCAGCCAGTTTATAGCAAAGCCTTCATGCAATCATTGTGGCCATCGGGAAACTATTAGTTCTGTTTTTTCCTTTAAAAAATGTCTACAAGTCCAAGAAAACAAAAGTTGTTACTTTACTATTTAAGTCCATGCTGGTGTCCAAGTTACACCTAAATCAAGCAGCAATATCCACACTCCATGACAAAATCACATCAAAATTTGCATCTATGCAGGCTCAAGCATACTTATAGTATAGGAAGAAAGCTCAAAATTGTAAATTACATCCAAACATGGATTTAAAGAAAAACAAAAAACAAAGAAAGGCTGTTGCGGTCTACACAACTGTTGGAGCTTACAGTTGGGCTTACTGCTTGCTGAATGTCATCATGAGATTGATCTAGAGATGGTTAAGCCAATTCTCACAGATGTATGTTTAAGGGCGTTCAAGCACAAACAGGCGAAAATAAACTTTTCACTTTTTGCAGATTGAACCCGAGCTTCCACATATAATGAAAGGCTAGTGATTTAATACGTTTAACCAACTAGGATCCACATTTAAATGACAAAGCAATGCGTTATATAACTGTTTTGTACACACACACGCACAAACAGTTTTTTGAGAAATTTGCTGCTGCTATTCTTTATTGCTCTTGGTTTATATTTATTCACTTTGTGCCCGCAGGAACAGCACTGGTATATCTCAATAGTACAAGGACTAATACAAAGAGAGACCTACGTCGACCACACTCAGTAAATAAAAGTTCCAGCTAAATCCAGAACAGATGCAATTTTTTTTTCAATCCTGCTGGGCTGGGATCGGCAGTCAAAACACTTGTGGACAAGCTGCAAGAGCATGGATATGAAAATTAATCAATAATGAGAACACACACGTGCAGTGGTTTGCAGAAGTATTAACCCCCCTGAAAAGTTTTCACATTTTGTTGGCACCAGAGCGTACTCCACGACGCTTTCAAATTAGACTTTACGTGTAGAATCTACACAAACTACTCCTCATTGATAAAGTTAAAAAATGCATATAGAATATAAATAAGCAAGAGTTACAGAGAAAAACAGATTAATCTCAGTTGCATAAGTATACAACCCTTTTGCTACTGTAGCCCTAAATCAGCTTAGTTGCAAATGATTTGTTTGAAAGATCACAAAATTACTGAAATGGTTTCAGCCTGTGTATACTCAAAGTGGTTTAACATGTAGATCCTTTCCCTCAGGTATATAAAGACTTTCAAGCTGCAACTCACATAGTCATCCAACAAAGAAACCATGAAGACCAAGGAGCTTTCGAATCAAGTCAGGGGTAAAGTGGTAGAGAGGCACAGAGCAGGAGAAGGGTACAGGAACATTTCAAAGGCGCTGATTATCCCTCTCAGCACAGTGAAGTCTATCATTAAGAAGTGGAAGATGCATCATACCACCCAGACACTACCCAGATCAGGTTGCACCCCCAAACTGAGCAGCTGGGCAAGCAGGAAGCTGGTTTGGGATGTCACTCTGAAGCCAACAATGACCTGGAGAGATCTGCAAAGTGTGTCTGAGATGGGAGTCAGTGTTCACACATCAACAATAAGCTGGTCCATATACAAAGCTGGCCTGTATGGACGGGTGGCAAGAAAGAATCCATTACTCAAAAAGCCTCATCTTAAAGCACATACGGAGTTTGCGAAAAAGCACATAGATGATACTGCAGACATGTGGAAAAAGGTTTTGTGGTTAGACGAGACAAAACTTTAATTTTTCAGTCTAAACTCCAAGCGTTACGTCTGGCGCAAGCCCAACACTGCACATTACCCAGTCAACACCATCCCAACTGTGGTGGCAGCATCATGTTATGGGGATGCTTCTCTTCAGCAGGGACTAGGATGCTTGTCACGATAGAGGGGAGAATGGCTGGTGCAAAGTACTGGTGAAACCTTGAGGAAAACCTGTTTGAGTGAGCTAAGACTAAAGCTGGGGAGGAAATTCACATTTCAGCAGAACAATGACCCAAAGCACAAAGCCAAAGCCACACTGGAGTGGTTGAACAAGAAGAAAATTAATGTTCTTGAGTGGCCCAGTCAAAGTCCTGACTTGAATCCAATCGAACATTTATTGAGAGACTTGAAAGATTGCAGTCCATCGACAATCCCCAACAAACTTATTAGAACTGGAGCAATTTTCCCATTAAGAATGGGCAAAAATTTCACCATCCTACTGTGCAAAGCTAGTAGCGACCTAACCAAAAAGACCCATATCAGTAATTACTGAAAAATGTGCTTTTACCAAGTACTGACTTAAGGGGATGAATACTTATGGAACCAGTAAATTTCACTTTGTACATTTTCTTTGCAAGTTTTGCTTACATTTAACCTCCTCCTCATATAACAGTGTTCAGTTTAACCACTACAGCTTTGAATAAAAAAAAAGTTTGATTGAAAAACTGCACACATTATTTGTAATTCAACAAAATGTGAAGTTTGCAGGGGGGTGAATACTTCTGCAAACCATTGAATACACAAACGTTTGTGAATTAAAGTATTACTATTATTTTTGTTTTGCATTGTTACAATACATTCAGAGTAGGATTTGCTCTGCTTTTTGTAATGCCTGGTCTGGTTTTTCAAGAGAATGTATTATTGTTAAATTATACCTGATCATCAGGATTTCCGTTCTCACCATTATAGACTGGGGAGCACAAGAACCAGGATAGAATGAGACAGTATGGAAAAGGGCCAATACTGCAAGTGAGAGAGCTGACAATACAAGACATACTGCACTATAAGTAAGAAAATAGTATATTACTGTTTGTGAAGAATAATTTGCCATTACAGTATGTGTTTTTGTTTATAAATACATTTGCAAAATCGTCACGGTTCTTCTTTACAAAGCAACATCAACTTTGGTGGCAACCCTCTGCCTTCAAAACAAGTCATATTTACCTAAGTAGATACACTTGTAGATAGCCAATACAAATCAACCTTTTTTCTATTGCAACCCAAAGTATAGCCTAATTCTGTAAAATAGTCCATCATAAAACATTTGTATAAAGAGACTGGAGTATATAATACACTGCAGCGTAATGAAAATTCCATTACATTATCTGGCATTTTCTCATGGAAACTTTTTGGAGCATAGCTTGGCAATGGAAGAAGCTGTCATCACTAAAGGAATGACAGACAAGTTCAAGAAAAATGCTGCAACAATTGATTCTGACACCTGTCAGTCAAGTAAACCAGCAGGGCTACTATAGAGTGTTTCTATGTTTGCATTTCAGTTTTAGAAGCAATTTAATTGATACCACTTCAGAATTAAATCCTTCTACTACAGTCAGGTTTTGTCATACCAGTAATAACACCCTGCTATTTAATAGCATCAACCCTTTGGTACAAACAATCTTAAGAGGACTGAAGATCAACAGGCAACCTCCACCCAAACAGTGTTGTTACCAAGCTACTAATCACAGGATGTGAGGCCCAGGCTGGGAAATGATCCTTGTAGACCCCCAGTTAAGACCGGCAAATAGGTAGGGTTAAAACCATCAAGATCACCCATGCAGTCCTGATTTTACCAGATGAACCACTAAGGGCTCCAATGTTACAGAATAACATTATAGAACAATGCATGAGGAGATGGGGTTAAAATTGTGTCTACCGCTAAAGTAGCTGCAATATACTGTACATGTTCAGCATCTCTACTTTCTTTATTTAGCCTATTAACTAGAGGAAACTAAAAACAGTAGCAAGCTGCAATAGTTGCTGGCTTTCCTACAGCATGCACCTGCTAAGAATTCCTGCTGCTTCAGCAGTAAGGCATAGACTGGGCATTGGGGTCACATTCTCTCTTTCATATCCTCAAGTCAAGCCTATTATCGGCACTCTCCCTCGCATACAATAACTCAAGAGAACAGCCCCCATTGGAGGCTGTGTGGAGACAGGATATTCTCAACAACTCTCCTGTGATTAAGAGTTCCAGCCCTGATGGCAGTGAGCCTTGGAAGTGGAGGGTCATTGAGCGAACACACTAGTACATTAAACCCCAGCTTCTAAAAAGCGAAAGAACAGAGATCATGCTTCTCACTGGGTAAGGCTGATCCTGTCACAATGGAAGATAAATACACAATGTAATCTAAATCCCTGCTGTGCCCAATTTTAAAGAAAACTGTGCAGTGATCTGCAATTCCTGACAAAAGTTAGCAGTTGTAAAAGATCAGGTATAGGAAACCTTAGCTCTCACAACCCAATTCATTGAATTACTTAACGCTGAAGATCAATACTTAATAAGCAAGCACCAGGATGTAAGAAAATGCTGCATATGTGTTCTCTAGATCTTTTTTAAACTACTCACGTACAGTACAGGAGACAATTGTTGGGGCGATAATCAGTGTTCAAGAGTGCGAATCAGGAATCCCTGCAAGTCTCTGAATGCTTACCTAATTCCAAATATACCAACTGTATTCCAAATTAGTTTTATTATGAGGTAAAATATCCATGGATTATATTAAACATGTAAATACTGAATGCATGCTTTCAATTAAGATGATGGATCTGTTTCACGTGTAAAAGATTCTCTGTGTTTTAAGAATGTAAACAAACAGAGGAAACTGTCATTTAATGAGCAAATTTTGCTGATTTGGGATCATTCAGATTACTGTTTGCATGCAGTGTACAAAGCACCTCTCTCTCTCTCACACTCGCTCTCTTTCGCCAGGAAGGAAGTGGCTGCCAGCTGTGTTCAAAATCAAACCATGCCCCTTCCCTGAAAAAATATTCCCACTTAAGTTATCAATAAACCATGTGTCTGTTTTCAGTCTAAAATATCACATATTACAGAAGCTTGTGGATGGCTTTGTGTACATTATTGAACCAAAAGCTCAAGCTCATCTACTGTGTGACTTCTCTTGTAAAACACATTATATAGTGGATGAAATAAAGTCTTTCAGTTTTATAATGAGACAGGTCTTGTGATACATTAAACATTAACCTTTACTGCAGTAGTTTTTCTTTCTTGTTTGCAATTTTAATATACTTTTTCCTCTGGGTACCCATTATTATTATTATTTTTTTTATTATTTATTTATTTATTTTTTTTAAAAAAGGGTGTCCTTAAAACAAAACATCTAGGAGCTCCCGAGTGGGGCATCCGGTAAAGGCACGCCACATGGAGTGCTGGATGCGCCCTATAGCCTGGAGGTCGCCGGTTCGAGCGCAGGTTATTCCATTGACGACGGTGGATGAGAGTTCCCAAGGGGAAGTGCACAATTGGCAGAGCTTCACCCAGGTAGAGAAGGAATAGGTCAGCCAGGGTGTCCACGGCTGACCGCATACCAGAGACTCCTGTGGACTGTCCGGGTGCCTGCGGGCTTGCCTGTAAGCTACCCAGAGCTGCGTTGTCCCCCAAAGCTGTAGCTCTGGAGGTGGCTGCATGATGGGCCTGCAGAGTGAAAAGTGGTCGGTTGATGGCACACGGTTTGGAGGACAGCGTGTGTTCGTCTTCGCCTCTCTCGAGTCAGCACGGGGTGGTAGCGGCGAGCTGAGCCTAAAATAACTCAATTGGCTATTTCAAATAAATGGGAACAAATTGGGGGTTTTTCTAATTGGCGACCATTTTTTATATTAATATATGTTTTTTATATATATATATATATATATATATATATATATATCTACTATATATTTATGTGTAGATGACTACTAGGAACCTTTATGTCTGGGAGTGCTTAAATTGAGATTGTCGTATTAACGATGTATACAGTAATTTTATTATCTAAAATTCAAATCTATTTAAAAACATATACAGTGCCTTGCAAAAGCATTCAGACACCTGACCAATTCTCTCATATTACTAAATTACAAATGGCACATCGAAATTTCGTTCTGTTCGATATTTTATTTTAAAAGACTTAAACTCAAAATCATTGGTTTCATGTTGGGAAATATTTTTAAGAAAAATAAAAAACTGAAATATCTTGCTTGCATAAGTATTCAACCCCCACAAATTAATATTTGGTAGAGCCACCTTTCACTGCAATAACAGCTTTAAGTCTTTTTGGGTAAGTATGTACCAGCTTTGCACACAGTGTTGGAGTGATTTTGGCCCATTCTTCTTGGCAGATTTGCTCCAGGTTGTTCAGGTTGGTTGGACGACGCTTGTGGACCGCAATTTTCAAATAGTGCCACAGATTCTCAATGGGATTGAGATCAGGACTTTGACTGGGCCACTGTAGGACATTCAACTTTTTGTTCTTGAGCCACTCCAATGTTGCTTTGGCCTTGTGCTTGGGATCATTGTCCTGCTGAAAGGTGAATTTCCTCCCAAGCTTCAGTTTTTTAGCAGACTGAAGCAGATTCTCTTGCAGTATTTTCTGTATTTTGCTCCATCCATTCTTCCTTCAGTTGTAACAAGATGCCCAGTCCCTGCTGATGAGAAGCATCCCCACAGCATGATGCTGCCACCACCATACTTCACTGTAGGGATGGTGTGTCTTGAGTGTTAGATTTGCGCCACACAGAGCGCTTTGAGTTTTGGCCAAAAAGCTCTATCTTCGTCTCATCTGACCACAAAACCTTTTCCCATATCGCAGCTGGGTCACTCTCATGCTTTCTGGCAAACTCCAGACGTGCTTTCAGATGGTACTTTTTGAGTAACTGCTTCTTTCTTGCCACCCTCCCATACAGGCCAGTGTTATGTAGAGCTCTTGATATGGTTGACTGGTGCACCATTACTCCACTCAGCCACTGAACTCTGTAGCTCCTTCAAAGTGATTGTTGGCCTCTCTGTGGCTTCTCTCACAAGTCTCCTTCTTGTCTGAGTGCTGAGTTTTGAGGGACGGCCTTTTCTTGGCAGTGCCTAGGTGGTGTGATGCAGCTTCCACTTCTTGATTATTGATCCATCTGTGCTATTGGGATATTCAAACACTTGGATATTATTTTGTACCCTTTCTCTAATCTATGCATTTGTATTACTTTTTCTCTAACTTCTGTAGAATGCTCTTTGGTCTTCATTTTCCTTCAGATTCACAGCCTTACCAATGATCCTTCAACAGTGGGGTTTTTATCCAGAAAATGTGACAGCAACTTTAATGGTTCACAGGTGGAGGCCAATGGTAAGGTAATTGTGTCCTCGTTAGGGCAATTTCTTTCATCGGTGCAAACTGGGAGCTTCCACAGCACAGGGGTTGAATACTTATGCAAGCAAGATATTTCAGTTTTTTATTTTACTTAAAATATTTCCCAACATAAAACCAATGTCACCTTACAATAACTGATTCTGAGTTTGTGTTTAAAAATAAAATATCAAACAGAACGAAATTTCAATGTACCATTTGTAATTCGGTAATATGAGAGAATTGGTCAGGGGTCTGAATACTTTTGCAAGGCACTGTATATATAAAAAAAAAACTTCCAATCTGACAATGATCAAAATATTTGTGGTTTTCTTCCTGAATAGCTGTGGTCAGACATTTATTTTAAAATTACTGGCAGTAAAACATCACTGACAAGGCTCATATTGGACTATGTGTCAGGAATGGCCAATATGATGCATACTTTTGATTGCTCATGGTGTATTAGGGTGCCTTGGCATGGAGTCAGCCTTAATTGCTCCAGAATGTTTTTAATGGAAAGGTTTGTCTTCCAGAAAAAAAGGTTAGTGTAGCATCAGTAGTCTGCCAGAGCAAAAGTAACCAGCATGCTGTCTACATAACAATGAAGGGGTTGGTGGCAATGGATCAAACTGAGATATTTCATTTTATAATTTAGAATGTTTCTTTCTGAGGTAGTGTATGCAAGGCAGCTCAACTTCCAGCAGTGGGAAAAATTGCAAGACACTTTTTACACACTAAAATACTGTACTTTACAGTGACTTTGGAAAACAGATGGCCTGGGGCATTTTGGATAAGTCTTGCTCATTTACAGCTTGAACCTACTGCATTATACATTTAAAATGCATGGCCTCTTCATCTCAGTGTGTCTGGATACCAGGAGGACACCGGAAAAGTAAACAAATTAAGTTAAAAAAAGGATGTATAGATACAATTATAGTGCCACATTGCACAGACAAACCATGTTCTGTCTATGTAAGAGGCTAAGGAACATGTCTTCTAATAATCCTGGGCTTTTTAGGGCAAAACCAGGCCTTGCTCAGTGTGAAAGGTGAAACCCATAACTCAGCAACCCTTTGAATCATAATCATAAATGTTCCAGAAACAGCCGTACACTGTGTGAAATAGTTTTTTGTCAAAACTGGACACCATTCCAGCACCAAAGAACCCAGGCTGACTTGACAAAGTCTGTTTTAAAATACAGCCTTAAAAATTATGCATATTCTGGAAAAACAATTAAAACATCATTTTAAAACATTACATAGTTTGGTCAACATATTTAATGACAATTATCTATACCTGTTAAAAACATTTATGCTCTTCCATAGGCTGTATAGAAAGATGTTCTGTGGGAAAGATGTATACTTTCCTACTCCTCTTTCTTTTGTTGGTAAACCTGGATTATGTGAAAGGTGTAGTAATGGGGGCGCTGTAAACAGTCTTCTTATTCATGCACAGCTGAAGGTCTTGGTCAGACACAGAGCCAAGTCTCTTACTGAGACTTGACCCCATGCTTCTATCCTGCCCTGAAGGAACCGCTCTCCACTGAATAAGCTGGCAGTTCATTTGACATAATGGTTTTATTTAAAGGATAATTTCCCTTTTTAGCTACTGGTTTAAATTCGGCAACCTAAAGGAGGCATCGACATCAAGAAAAAGTTCATTCTGATGGTCACAACCCAGTGTGTTTTGAAACCAAGGGTACCAACAGCGAATGACTTTGGCAGGCAATTGTACCTCTAAGAAAGGGTGCAGAACAGAGCTGGATTTGTAATCACATCATTACCCAGTAATGACTATTTCTTATAAGCAGGGGTCTACCTAAATCGCGATTTCACGGATATCGGCTAATTCAGGGGTCATCACAAAATTCACCTCTTTTACGGAGAGAAAAAAAGAAACCTTGTCTAAATGAACTACTGCACAACACAAGTGACGCAAACTACGTATCTTCCTTCTGTAGATAGGCTTTTTTATTCCTTCACCATCCTGTGTGCATTGCACAGGCAAAAAAAAAAAAAAAAAAAGACAAAAGACATTTACAAAAAAAAATATTCCAAAGCATTCTTGTTTACTGTTCAAATGACAACAATGTTTTAATCAGCCTATCGGTGTGTCTGTACTGGCTTTGTTGTGACCTGTACTGTACAGTAGGGGGTGGGACAAAGTCAGTGCTGCATTGTTATGATTTAGGTTGCTAAAATCTAGTTTTCAGCATTGGAGGTAAAATACCAGAAATGGACGACAACGCAAAAAAAGCAAAGTATATTTCAGCTAATGATGGTGTCAAGATATTTCCCAAAGAAACTGTACATGCAGATGGAGGTAATTGTTTTGCACATCTTGTAATATGTCTTTGGAGAAAATACGATCTATTGCTATTTAGCTTCAGAATCACACATTAAACGAAAGGCAGAGGCTGCTGAACAGAACGTAAAATAAAGAGCTTTCAGAAAACAAACTGGAAAGTCAACGCAGACAAAAAGTATTCCTGTCGGTTGTAGCCAAGTTAAATCAGTACTGCAGGTACGATCTAGCTCAGCCACCTCACTTCAAACAACATGCTGTTTACTTTTTAAACACAGTTAGAATTTTAGACCTGAATAGGCACATTTTCTTTGTTTTGACTCGATACTAATAAAATAAATTATTGGATGTGACAAATAACATGTCAACGAACGTGTTGCATATATTGCTTTATTAAAGAATGCCAGATGCCCTTGGGTAACCGAGTTTTGAGGCTGTTTCTAATCGATTTCCACATCCGTATAACTTGGCAAAGCTTTCTTTGCGTTACACTTCCAACCAATTCAGTGGATGCAGAACGTGCAGTCTCAATGTATGGGTAAGTCCACACCATACAGAGAATGTCGGCAGCAACTGCTAGGGGATGTTGCATGCTTGCCTTTATCAAATGACTGCACTCTGTTTTAGTAAGGAAGCAAGTACCACTGTTTTTAGGCTTTTATAGTGCTATGTTTGTCTACTTAGGTTTATTTAATGTTTAAACAGGTCTGTGAAATGTCCGTGAAATCCTAATTTTATTCAATAACCTACCCACGAAAAATACGTACATTTACAGATATTTATGTAGATACCTGCCTATAAGGAACAGGGTCAGACTGTGACCACTTTTTTAAAAAGGGGGACAAATTTTTAAAAAGTAATTAATTTTTCTTTAACGTATTGCCCTTTTCTCTACTCAGCATAAATGTTTAGGACATTAGGGCAGGGCGATTCAAATTTTGTCAGGTGATCATTTGGAAGACTCATGCCTGTGAAAACCTGTATTAACATTCATTTGAACTAAACAGTCATACTCTTACCAGCCAGTCCATCACATTTAGGGCTGATTTTGCTATAGACTCATTTGCTTAAGAACACTATTGTGCAAAATGATTCTGTACAAGCTGCACCATGTGTGTAAGTAAGTTACACAGAAATGGTTAGACCCATGGCATTACCAAACAAAATGTTGTATGTTACCTTTCCAGGAAACATTGGTAATTACCCAGTTATTATATAGTATTTACTTGCCTTTTCATACCCTGCAATGTAAAGTGCTGATAAATAATCTTATTATACAATGCAAAATGGAGAACTGTAAAAATTAGCTATTGCTCCTAAACCACCACTATAAAAGGAAAAATAAATGATCTCATCTACCCACCTTGAAATCACTGACCTACTAACAGGAGCTGAAGCAAACAGGTTCAGTTATAAATCACAGACCTCTTACACAGGTAGTGTTGTACATGTGTAAAGTGGCAGCAAATTGGAGGCTATACAAACTGATTCTCTAGGTTCTTATTCCCCTGCTGTGGCTTATCAAACTCACATTGTTCCAATAGAGAGCTTAGAGCTACCGACAGCTACCTATGAAACTAGGGCTGGAACTCAATGGCGTGTTGGGAATTAGAACTGTTTTGGAGGACTTGCAAAGAATTGCTTTTGATATCAGACCAGAGATGGGGTTAGGTCATAAAGTAACATGGTTCACTTTTTTTTAAATAATTATTTTGAAGGTATATTAAAGTTGTTTGTCTAAAATGCAGAAAATAATTTTAAACCCAATTTATCTGCCAAAAAAAAAGAAAAATGTTGAGATCTCAAATCGTTCATTACTATAAAAATCTCAATCATACGTATAATGATAAAAAATTATTTGTCTTTGCCAAAGTTTTAAATCAGCAAGTTCTCAAATCAAAGCAGATAACCTAGACGTGTAAAGATAATTAACTCTTTATATCATTTTATGTTTTACTAGAAACAGTGACATTTGCATAAATGTTACATTAGTTTAACATGTATAAATAAAAAGTATACTTACTTTCTTTATTCTAATCATTGTGTGCAATACAGAAAATGTGCATAGTGCAATCTCTATCACTAGTGCATTTCCCAGGTCTAAGCAGAGTTCAAGTTTCTGAAAATCAATAATGGCTATGTTTTACTAGCTGGTTGAATGCACAGCTCTCATTTTCCAGTCCAGACTGTGGTGTATATGTGTGTCAGATCTACCAGTCAGAGTCCATCAGACCCTCAATTGTTTCTCCCCAGAAGTAATGAAATCTCATACCCCTACTGTGTCACTTTATAATTGCACTGGCTTAGGGATAAAGTTTCTTATATGGCAAGTTCACATACACCCCCCACCCACCACAATATCTTGTTTCCAAGTTTACCACAATGTGTTCATAGATACAGAAACTTTTTCTAGCCTTTTAAAAAGGTCATTTATATACTCGGTGGCATTAGAATTTAGTTTTTGTAACCATCTGTTGATGCAGAAGTATCAATATAAACTTGCATTATAAGTGTATACTGTAGTGGAGCTCTGATTTTGACACTGCAAAGCTATACTATATATTGCAATGAACTGATCCAGAAATCTGCAGATTCACTAAAATAAATCTTTTCATTAACCTCCTTTAAGCATTTTTTACAAAAACAAATTTGTTTGTTTTACTTGAGCTTCATCACCAGAAGTGTTCCAGACTGTGAGGCCACTGCTAAGAAAAACTATCATCTGGCCTCAAGATGGGATTTTTTTTTTTTTTTTTTTTTTTTTTTTCCTTCAGAGGTGTCTGCAACAGACTTTTGAGTGGCTTGGGTCTTGTGCGAACACTTGCAAAAGAAAAACAGACTTATCCTAACGGGTTTTACAGATATTAAAAAACATTCACCCTACTGCCTATACCCCATTTATAGGCACATACCGAGCCAAAAGGTTAAAACAAAGTATATGAAAACTGAATTGCAGGCGCATCATATTTTTATGCAAGTCGAGGGTTTCTTTGAATAGAGATAGCATTATCCTGCATAGCACAACCTGTGCCATACCTCAAAGTTGAGGTTGTGGTTCAGAATGAAGCCAGCAAATATACATATGCCTGGACTGCCTATCAAATTCAAACAGCAGCAGGAGGAACACAACAAAGCCTTATACACCTTTTAGTTTGTAAGTTGTGTTGGCTTTCGGGGTGGTTTTGTGCCCAGTCCTTACACCAATACCAGTTTAGTCAGAAGTATTGTCCAGGACTGTTGCAAAGTTTCTACTCTGCATGGCACAGAATATTCATTGTTCATTGTCAGCTGTTTTCCTGCAAACTCCAGGGGCATCTCAGGACTTCAGCATGCTTGAGTTTGTGCCTCTGGCGTTACACTGTTATTGCAAGCTGATAAATAAACAACTAAAAATAAAAATAATACCTATAAAAACATCCATCCTGGAGCCTTAACCCTAAATCTTAACCCAGAGGTGAGAGTTATCTGACCCCGTCGCTCTCGCAATTTGAGAAGGAGATCATTTTATATGGAGTGGTACGAGAGGAGGAAGAGGTCATGGAATAGGTTCAAGTCATGGGCGTGTCTGTGACCTGCCTTCAGTAACTGTGATGTTCAGGATATTTTCTGTTCCAACACAGGCCAGAGGGAAGGGAAGTGATTACAAGCAAATTCTGAAGTTGTTACACTGGCCAAGCAGTTATGAGTCAAGGGTTTTTAAAGCATTCGAAACATTAAACGACTTCTATCTGCAGTCCAGAATTCTTAAGGAATGGGGTAACATTCATCAAGCTGTGTGTATCTGTATAACTGCTAATGTTATATTAGGTAACAACTTAATCAATCAAGCAGCCTTTTCTTCTTCACGTATCAAACAAATGCAAAGAGACAAAGTAGTTGCCAACAGTGTCAATTCTATTCCCTGTAATGGTATTTCAGACACAACCACTGCCACTTTTTGAAAAGAGTGATGTAACTGTTACATTAATGTTTATGAAAACTTTTACACAAAACACATACTTCCATCTTCTGGTTTTCCTTAATGTGATGTAGTCCATTGAAACCATTTGACTTTCAGACAATGGAACATTCCACTTCCAGTTCCATTCATCTATGAAATAGGGTTCAACACTATTTTTTTTTTTTAAAGTAACCATGTAATTAAGTAACCTGGATTAATAGGGTGACAAAATAACTTTTGACAATCATATGGAAGCATGCTCTATATATCTGAGCAGGCAGCACCTTTCAGAGGTTAACCAATCAATCACAATACTAAACAAAGTACCACAGGCAATGGTTATATGAGACAGATCATTATAAATAGCCAGAAGTTGAACATTAAAAATAAATATGGTAACATAAATGTAGGTGTCATGTACTAAATATGCATCTGAACCAATTGACCCACATACAACATGGTAAACGGGTATGAGCTACTAATGGCATGCAGAACCTCAGTCATCTCAAAGTTTTGTGTGAAACTATTTCACTAGGCTCTGACTTTAGCCAGGCACAAAAAGCAGTACAGAAAGCAGTGTCATCTAGTTTAAAGATGAAACAGATGAGAGTATGTTAACAGGATGGCTTTGCAGGGGTGACGTCAGACCAGAAGAAGGATGAAGAACAACAAAGGTAGGGCGGTGAATCTGTGACGCTACGCCATCCAGGGTTTTATTGTAAATAATAATAAACACAAAGATTTAAACAAAAACACATAAAACAGGACACGGCACTTAAAATAAGAAGGTAAACAAAACGGACAACACTAAATAAGACAGTGGACGAACAGACAAACAAGTACCGTGCTGGCACTTCCAGCACGTTGTAGCAATTGTTCTCAAAACCCCAAAAAACTTCTCTCTCCCGTTCTCCACTCACGAACACACAACCCCGAGTGAGTGAAAATATGCAGCTTTTATGCAGCTGTACCAAGACTCGATTGCTAATCAATCATTCAATTGGAGTCTTGGTACAACTGCACGTGAATTAATAAAAGTGCAATTCCCCGTCCTCACATAATATTTTACTTATATTTCAGTACTGTTTGACTTTGAAGCCAGTCAGTAGGTTATTTTAAGTAACATTAGCTTTAAAGTATTCTTTGCATAATAACAATGGTTAGAAAATGGTTATGTAAGGCCATAATTTAACACTTTATAATTATTATTAGTAGTAGTAGTAGTAATAAGCTCATGATGCTTTTTATTCAATTGATTTATTTACATGCTGTTAATTAAAATCCTAATTAACATTGTACATCATGACTTGTAATCATATTGACAAGCCATTTTGTCAGTGGAGTTCACTTAGGGTACAGCAGAATTAATTATGTAGCCTCCCTAATGACTTATTGTAAGCAAGTAAATACTTGTCCCATCAGTATTTGAAAGAATGTTTCCTGTAACATTATTCAACCATTTTCTGTTTTCTGTTACATTATACAACCATTTTCTACCAGCAATTTATCAAAATAGTAGTATTTTTCTGCTGCATATTTTAGCAGCAAAAACTCCTTGCTATCTTTCACTAGCAGGTCAAGCTGACATTTCTTCTAATAAACGGACTGCAGTCTTGTCCTCACGATGGAAGTACTTGGTAAAACTACTCAATATCAAAGGTTACATCTCTTTAAATGGACGTAAAACAGTCAACTTCTTGCAAGATGCCTTGTTCGTTTTGAATGAATGATTTTGTGTTGATGGGGGTATATTTTACATAACTGCAGTCTATTATTTGAAGGCATTAAATGTTCTCAGCGGAGGTACAGTATATATGAAATCAGCTGAACAAAGTAAATTGACTTTTAGTATGTTAGCCACTGTGCCTAACCTGTCAAAAGCCGCAACCGCTGTATGTTACGAAGTGTTCTGAACTAAAAATGCCTCACTACAGTGGAAAGAAAATTAATACAATGTCCTTGTATAGCAGCCATGTGTCACTATGATAGTAGTACATGGGGGAACCACTGTCCTAGAACATGTACAGTATTTGTCTATGCCAGATGCCTGGTAGTGCAAGTTTGTCTCGAGTACATTAGTTTCAGGTTAAGCAGATACAAGTTATAAAAAAGGTGGTTTGAACTTTTGGTAACACACATTCATGTATGCTTACACCAGTTATAATAATGTTCTATGACCACATTTATTATTTAGTCTCATCAGCACCCAATAGCTAAACTATGACCAGAAATGTGAATGTGAAATAACAGCTCTCATCAAAACTACACTCTCACACTATCCGAGCAATCTGACCATGGTCTACACTGTTGACATTGAAGTTAGCAGGCAGTTCAACTGCAGAGCTATTTCTATAAACATTCCTCCAAACCCATACAGAAGCCTGGGAGTTATAGAAGCAAAATGCATTTTGGCAACTTTGTTGCGTCCTTTACATGCTTGCGCCACAGATATAAGGATATGGTTGAAAGCATTCTTGTGGTTTTCTATGCTGATATTCTGGGTTCCTAGACCAGATATGTTAGACCAGAGGGAAATGACAGTTGTTCTGTGAACAGTTATATAGCAATGGTCACTGCAGTAGAAGTTTGCAAAAATAGAATAACAGTGTTGAAGCCAAGTGAACAGATTAAAGTTTGATTAAAACTAAGTTCAGATGACCTGCCTTTGAGGCTCTGCCATTATATGGAGTAATAGTTTTTTAGAGCCATTTGGTGATCTGTTCAGTATTATTAAATTGTCCTTTTCACATCACTTTTCCTCATCAACTTCATTTATTAAGGCTTTTCTAAACCACTTGTCTCACAGGCCTCATCATTTTCTACCCACTTGTTTCTGAAATACCTGAACTTGCATTTTCATCATCATGGTCAGTAAAACCTTAATAACTTCTTGTCTGCACTGCTGGTTATTATTGTATTTTTATGCAATTTCATCCATTTGACATTTAAGGTGAGTGGCACATTTGGCTCTATATGACTGCAATTTTGAAGGCAGCTTTAATTAAGGTATACAATTTAAGTGCTGGAGAAAAGGCTTTTCCTCTATTGCCACATATTGTTATCTGCAAATTCTCAGCCTTGCTACCTATTTTAAAAGCAATTGGACAATACTAATCAGCTAAACCACTTACATAATTTAAAATAGCCTTTTTACTTTAAATTCCATTGAATTTACCGTCTATAAACCTTGTCTCATTCCTGTATTAACAACAAGTGAAAGGATCAAAACCTGACATGACTTTCCAGCCTAATGACCAAAAAATATCAACCCATGTGAAACTCCAATTTAGACTGCCTTTTTGTTTCCAGAGATAGTAAATAACAAATCATATTTCTGTAATGAATGAAATGCTCAGAAATCTGAATTAAATTGGAAAACCTTTTACTGTTTAAAAGGGGTAGCAAACATGCAACTTGTTTTTATTGAGCCCTTCTGTGTTTACTCCCCATTTTTCCCATTACAGATTCAAGGACTGATACAGTCTGCACTCTTCGTTGGATTAACACCCTCTGGCATGCAAACTGAAGAGAGCTGTCCCCTTCATGTTAGGAGGCTGATGTCAGTCGCAGGTGATACAGCTTAATCTCATCCTTTAATAAGGTCTAATCCCTTCACTGCTAGAGGTTTCCTCCTGAACTTGGGACTGAATCATTTCAAAGTCAAATTTCTTACAAGCCTCTAAAGGAAACATAGAAAAACAATATATTATTGTTTTTTTTCAACACAATCTGAACTTTTCAGTAATGTTACATGTTTGGGCATATCTGGTCAACTGATTGAGAATACTGCAGGCTAAATGTTATTTAAAAAAAAAAAAAAAGTTTTCTATGTAACTTTAAATCTCTGGAAAAGTTATTTCTTAACACGGTAATAAGACAAATTGTACGTCTCACATTGTCAATATGTTTACTACATTACATATGAAGAAAACATTTTTATTACAGTTATGTTTGTCACAGCTGCTTAAACATTTTTATTAAAAATAAAACAAAAAAGTAGAACATCTATAGGTCAAATGGTCTTTGTGTTTCACAGTGTGAACTTTGGGGTATATAAAAACGAGGATGTTTTCTAAAACTAGATAGATACAAAATTCAAACTATATGACATTATTCTGCTTGGAATAAATGTACAGCACATGACTGCCTTACATATATTAACTTTTTTGTGCCTTTATTCTCTATTTTCTGACCCCTCTCCACAAACTGTATCAAAGCAAGTTGGGAAACTATATACATTCTGAAACTGTGGGTTGAGAGGATTACAATGGTACTAGACTCATAAACATGAGGTGAACTTTAACCCCTCTTGCATATGCATAGGATATCATATACCTAATATTCATTTTCAAAATTACTACCTCACATCCAACTGGCAAGATAACCCTCAAATTTTGTGCATGTTTCAAAAAAGTGCTTTAAAAAAACTAGAAAATGTTATACTTTTTGAAGGGCCAAATATTGATATTAACAATACTAAAAATATATATATATATATATGCAAAGGATTACAAAACTTCACATGTAATCCCAAAGCTAGATTTCCACGTTCTGCAGGTTCTAAGGTTTGCAGAGATATCAACCAAGTTTACTTTTACATGAGGTTCCTGGCTGCAATAAGCCTCAAGCAAGACACACAGTGACAGGCATTTTGCATCATAATTCTGCCGACATTGGCACCTCGCCATATTTAGCACGGCAAAGCTCCCTGTAGATAGCAAAGCAACCAGGGACAACTATATGTTTTCTGAACACAGAAGCCTTCCACACATGATCTAAAATTTTGGACGCGATTGGTAACTCACACTCCTGCAGCAGTGCAGGGCGCGGTCAAATGCTTGTGTACAATATACTATATAGAAGCAGCCTGCAGCAATTAACAGCGATTGATTAGTTCTGAAAAGAACTGTTGAAAACAAAATCAAGTTTGCCAAAAATAGCTCTTTGGGTCTGCTAAATGTCATCACGACCTGCTCAGGTCAAAGCACGGTCTGAAAAAAATGTATTTTGCTGACATCACTTCCTGGATATTAGACAAAACAACACAGAGCAATCCTATAGGCCAATTTAGGCATCAATCATGCACTGTTTGACTGACGTGTTCAGGATTATATAAGATAATAATAACTTGCATAAGGAAAGCCATACATTGATGCATGTTATATTCAAGTGCATATTATATGAACTGGATTACAGCACATGCCATAAAATCAATTATTTTTTTTAATTTTTTTTTTAAGTATTCATTTCTATAAAACAGATGTGTTTGTTTTTTTGCACCTGATAGTCCCTGTTCAAAACAATTTAATATTAATGTACTGAAACAGCCTGCTTAGTCCAATAAATTGCAATGGAGGCACTGCTCACGTGGATTTTTGTTAATACCAACAAAAATTTTGGGGCACAGAAGTCCCACAATAATTTGCCTAAGCTATTAAATGGCAGAGTAGCAGTAACGTTTAATTTCCACATTGCCTAAAAAACTGTATTCATTGAAGGGGCAGCTATTATCAGGATACATTTAACTGGCACCTTCATTTCAACCCACACACCCTCAGCCACACTTTGGCACCCTCAATAAGCTCTGAACAACAGCAATATATTGACCATATCATATACTAAAGAGAGATAAAGGAGTGCCAACCACATTGTCTTAACAAACATTGGCTTTTTTAACAGTATAACTTGTACCCATTGTATTGTGTTGAGAATCTTTTGGTTTTTGACTTGTTTTTCCATGCAATTCTGGACAATGAAAATATTTAAAATAAAGTGAAAAGTTAAGACCTTCTTAAAAGACAATCCCATAACTTGTAAAAGGCTTAATTAAACAACAGCTAAACCATTTATTTTGTATAATTTCGTCAATGAGTCAAGCCATTTTAAAAGAACAGAACAAAACTGTAGGTTTATGATATCTACAGTGCTCACCCTTTATAACGGTATAGTGGGGAGCCATAGTTACAAGACACTGCTATTTGTGTTCCGCCTTATAACGAGTATAAAAGAGCTACTGTAATGGCATTATGGAGCAAATGGGAGCCACAATCCTACCGTGTTATAACCGATTCCACACTATAACAGGGTGTGTTATAACAGGCGAGCACTGTATTATGCATTTTTTAGTGTTACATAAGTCTGCCGTTCAAAAGTGTTTTTTGTTTGTTTGTTTTTTGTTTAATTCAAAAGGTAATCAAATGCCATCTATAGGGTCAGTAAAATGGCAAATACCATTTTCCTTTCTAGCATGTCAGGGCAATAGGTCTAGGAACTTTAGACACCAACAGTGAGGCAAAGCATTTAACCCTTTCCTTCTTACGGAGTGGAATCCTGCATAATGAATACCAGTTCATTGTTGGTAAACAGGACTAGGTTTCTGAAACAGGCAATGTTTCTTAAGTTTTAAAAAGACCAAAATGCACCATGTATCATGCCTTTGATGTAGATAGGAGTAGTTACAAAAAGGTTCTGAATAGTTTCTTTCTAGTTTTATACAATTAAAGATTTTAATCCCATTAGAAAATGTCCCTTAGGCCCAGAATGCCTCCCCCCTTGGCAGTGTAGACATTATGTAGTTTCTTAAACAAACAAGACAAATGTTGTATCGCCCCAGTCGCAGTGTTACTCAATGGCTCTTTTAAATCAAGCCGATTTTCCAGGATGGCTCCATTCAACACCCCTGTGCTGCGAAATTGGCCAGTCTACACGGGTCCACAGAAGAATGGACCCTATTGAAAACAGTGAAGATCTCCCATGCTCAAACCATCTTTGATTATCTACTGTATAGCTGCAGATCAACACAAATATTCAATAGCAACTGATTATGATTGGTTCCTACTGTGTGAAGCATCACAGCTGTGAAATAAACAAACAAAAACATGCCGCTTGCTGTATCAGGTGACTGTTATGTCTGTATAAATATTCCCAAATTCACCTGCTCAGATTAAATTCAAAGCCAGGTCTTGCAACTCAAGTGAAATATTTTATTCTGTAGCCAGCTACTACAAATATTTCCCTTGGCACTGGCTTGTAAACACTGGGAATTAGACATTAAAATAACCATCCCAGTTATTGCTGAGAGTCTCTTTATATACCTGAAGAGTGCCCTGCACCTCAAATATAAGAACTTGCTTCACAGGCTGGATGGTGTATTTACAAAATATTACTTTTGGCAAGCAAGCCTAAACCCAGTTCTAATTGGCCTACTTACGTCAAATATGTTTACCATAGTTACTGTGTCTGAAATCATATTATCTTTCCTTTTCTTTCTTCATCATACTCATCAACCTCATTTCAGCCCACTACTGGATCAAGGCTTCTACTCTCCATTTCTTGTTGTCTGTGAGGCATAAAGTTGTCAGACTTGTGGTCTAGTTATTTTCATTTCTCCACGCTGCCTGTCCTGATTAATTCAGCTTCCATCTCGCTCCCTTCCTGATAGCGTCCACTGCCACTACCTTCATCACCAAAAAGGTCTTCCTTGTTATCTGTGGTATAATTTCTTTCCATTACTCTCTCTGGTCCATACAGACCCAATTCACCTTTTTCCAAAAAATTGGTTTATACTGCCTTTTGCAATTTAATATCTCAGGGTGCTCTAAAATGACAAAATAGAATTAAATGCATAGCACATTAAAAAACAGTACCTTGTCTCAAATGAAAAAAGTACCTGTACCTGTAATTAACAGAGAAGCAGGTAACATCATCCACAGTTTAAAGTTAAAAATACTGTTTGCATTTAGGATTGTACAGAAGCCCCCTTACTATACTATGGCCTCATATACACCACAAACGATTACCAATTCTAAAATCTTCGAACCACATCCTGCAAAAACAGTCGCCAGACACTGTAACTCATTCCTACCAATATACACAAAACTAAAAGATGGAACAATTGCAGTATGTCGCTGCTACAAATGTCATATCTTATTCATCATGTTATACCAATGAACCCAAATGTGTTTTGTAGGAATTAAAGTTAGGAACCTACAGTAGTTTGCTGAGAACGTAAAGTATATTTGGATATTAGCAAATTACAGTAACTATCTGAACAATTGTTGGAGATGTAAAGAAGGTATATACAAACAGATTAAACAGATACCTACTCGTAGATCGGAGACTGCCACACTGAGGGAGAGAAGGTGGTGGGGGGCAAAATAGGCTGATTGTGTCCTAAAATCTCATTGTTGTCTTATGAAGACTGGCCACTTGATCAGGCGTGTGGGGACACATGGCTGTGATGCTGGGCTGATGCCTGCAGAAGCGCTATGCCACCCCACAGAAACAGGGCTCCAATATGAAGGACCACAAAGAAAGCTAGCGAATTAATGATTAATACCTATATTTCTAAAGGGATAATGTCGAACATTGCAATACATATGGACTATATTTCACTTTAGCCTGATGCTACCCTACAAATAATTATGAAAGAGTGGTGGGAACAGGGAATAATTTAGTTAGGCAGCCCTAAGACATAAAACTAAGATTTTTTTCAATAATATTAATGGCATTTGCTTGTCCTGTATCCCACTTTAGTTTCCTTCAGAAAACTAAAACTGTTGCCAGAGGGTCAAAGTTTGAAATGACTGCTGTTAAAAAGCTTCTTAAGCCCCTTTCACACTGGCATGCTCTACCCAGATCAGAACCTAACTGGGTAGCACCCAGGTGTCATGAGGGTCAGGTACACAATGCGCGTATCAATGCCTCGGAAGCAGCTTGTTACTGACGTTTCCGTCCAAGCTTCTCTGGATTGAAACGTCGGCCAAATTTTTAATTGGAGCAAATGTTTCTACCCTGGCGCAATCTGACTCGCTCTGTGTCTCAATCAACAAAAATATGGCTAAATAGAATAAACAAACATTCCTTGAGGAAGTGAAACTTTCACGCAGGAGTGGCTGTTTGTTATTGTGTCAGCTCACGAACAGCAGGCAAGCATTTTGTCTCGCATTTTAACCTGGGTCCGACCCAGGTACGTGATTTCTGGACCCGGGTAGGCATTCCAGTGTGACAGAGGCTTTAGAGGGTAAGCGACAAACAGGCCCCATCGTTATACAACAGGCCATTTTGTAAGTTGTAATAGAAGGTGGATTTGAAGGTTGTCAAATACAATTACATTTTCATTCTTTAAATTAGTATTGTCTCTGTAAGTTGTGCCTGTACGCTTAAATTCTTACAAATGTACACCAAAATAAAGCTTGACAACTTAAATTTAGAAAGAGGATTATATTACTGTGTGAATTGGTTTCACAGACCCTGATTAGCACTACTCTTGGACTACCTCACCTAAACGAACATAAATCACATAATAATAATAATAACGTTATAGTGATAATCTGGGTCTGTGATCCAGTCATTTATCTTGTTTGTACCTTGGGTTATAGATAATAAAATGCAGTAAGATAACTGTTTTTTGTAGGCTCTAAGTACGTAATATTTAGGTTTTATGCTGTTGTGGACCTAAAATGAAGTCCTTCTCAAACCATCCTGTTGCTAGTTCAAGTCCATCTGGCATTACTTAGCCCCTCCCCCCAGCAGTCTCAAAGAGGCCAAAAGGCCCTAGATTTTGGGGAGTGTGAATCTGAAGGGGATATTGTAGAGGTTTCTCTACAGTGGCATGGGTTAGAGGTGCACCACGGGAACAGCTAAGGAAAAACAGCAGCATCAGTCTCCTACAAGAAAATAAAAGTCTCCTTAACATTACCTTTATCCCTGGTGTAAACTAAAACAGCTATCTGAAAGTTGTAATGGGAAGAACAGCCTACTGGGGACTCAAGTCCAGGCTTAGTCTGCTGCTGACTCAGCCTGTGTAATAAGAACTAGAAAGCTTGCTATATATTGGTAGTCTATGACCAAGTTACAAAAAACAGTGACTGATCCTAAGCAAGTACACACCGAGTGCACATTGCTGTTTAGCTCCCATACTATGGAAGATGACCATGGCCATTTCCATGGATGTTTTATTTAATTTCACTACACTGTAGACCAATCCTAACTATATGTATGTGTGTATATACACACACACACACACACACACACACATATATATATATATATACACACACACACACACACATATATATATATATATATATATATATATATATATACACACACACACACACACACACACACACACACACACACACACACACACACACTGCAAAGCTTGTGAGGCATCATAGTTTACTACACATGTTTTTCAATGCATTCTAGTGAATTTTATCATTCTTTTACTTATGTAATGATTGTTCAAGTACACATAAACAATACAAACACTATCATCTTTCGCATTTCTATTTATTTGGAACAATCAGATTGAAAACATCAACACATTTGACAACACTCCCCAATGGGCCCTAGTGTATATCAATCTAATCATACAATATAAAATTGCAGTGGATTGGAACTTCAATATCTTAAACTCCACACATTATGATGCCAGCCAAAAAAAAAAAAAAAAATTATCGAACTCTTTTGAAATAGACTGCTCCTGCTACCTTCAGGCTAGTATTAGGAATGTAAAAGACTGGACGTATATACACTGTATGCGTTCCATGGAAGAATGGGATCAAGCACTGACCCAGATCAGAGTTAATTCAGTATTAAACTTTCTACAAGAAGAACTTTAATTAAATTCTCTCTTGGCAATACATCGCAAAGTATTTTTTATTATTCACTTAACAGTTAGTGTATGCCAGGTTTGGGCAAAGTAGTCCAGCTTTTAGTTCATGATTTAACTGAAGTAATAACCTGGAGAGGCAAGGTGCTCTAGGACCACAACAAGGCAGCCATGGTGTAAAGACGATGTAACACGAGGCAACTTTCAAGCAACTCTTTCAGGCAACAGTTGCAGCAACTAGTTTCCTGCGGCTTTGTCAAGCAATTTCCTCCAGGTTGCTCAAAACTAGATCATTTTGATTTTGTTGAAGTGTTTCTGGCAAATTCGGTGAAACAACAAATCATGATCCAGATTTACGTCATGTGACCTCTAGACGCTGACTGAGGGGAAAAAAAACATGGCTACCGAGAAGAGACCACAGTGGGGAACAAAATAAATCGCATTGATCGAACGGTCTGAAAGTAAGTTACATACATATTTTAAATGTTAAATCATGTTATTTACGTTATAGCTTAGTTAAATTATTTCACAGTGTTAAAAAAAAATCGCAAGGCCTAGTCTGTACTGTGAAGCCTGGGGGTAGAGTATGGGTTAATTGTTTCCTGAAAAAGTTGCCATTGGAAGTTGCCTCGTGTTACATTGGCTTAAGACATATTACTGTGGGTTTCTCCATGTAGGAATGTTAAAACCTGCAGTCCTTAATTTCAGGATGTAGGGCAATACTTATCACAGCCAAATACCAGATGTCTGATTAAGAAGCGGTTAAGAGCCAAGAGAGGGTAATGTTACTGAACATCCCATTATCTAACATAAAAAAGCTTTACTGAGAGACTACACCACCAGCTTCTCAAAAGGGCAAGCCATGAGCACTTGATCGTTATAGCTCCCACTGTATACTAAAGATTGCAATGAGTCAACGCTATTAGCTAATATCACAGCACCATTCATAAGATTCAAGACATCCCGTGATGTGGCAAGGAATGGCTTTTGACACAAGCAAGACCTATGTATTAACGTCACAGAGCTATAATTAGGGTAATGACTTTGAAACTAGAAAAAGAGTGAACCTATATATGACACTAATTGAGTAGATGCTTTATAAAGAACATGAACCAAAAATTTCTGAGATTACAAATTTAGCAATAAAAATACTTCCCTACTATTATAATCCCTTTCACTTTGTATGCATTAACTCATGTGGTAGACAACTTTCACATGCAAGGAATAGCAGACAGGCTCCAAATAGTATTTATTTTTATTTCATAACCTCATAATTATATGCTGATGTCACCGGCCCAAAATCAGCATCCAATATTACAAATATGAGTATGAACAAAATCATGTCCCTACATTATATATTGTATACTTGAAGTCTCTCTTCAGAATCGTGAGATGATTCTATTATGAGTGCTGTTAAAAATGCTGCATTCTTGAATGTCAAATTTATACAGAAAAGCTCTGAATGCAAGGAGGATACTTACAAATTGATTTACATAAAAAAAATACAGAGGTCATGGACAGTAAAACAGCAAATTTAGTTCCCAATGTAAATGACTATATACTTTGCCAAAACACTGTCATTTATCAGATATAAATACTGAATAGATTTAAATGCAAAATGTGTTTAACTACACAAACTTATAGTCCTTGCTGTATTACTTGAGAAGGCTCTGCAATTGCTTTTCCGTGTCGGTTTTGATGGATGCGGCACATTAAGTGTGAAATGTATTATTCTGGTCATAAATCCCAATTTGAATATGACATGATGGGGTCAGTAACACTATACTCAGCAACTAGTAATCAACTTAGATAAGTAATAAAGATATCTGTCTGTGCACACAGTTCTCTATAAAAAAAGCTTGTTTTTCTTCAGAAACACCCTTCAATTCTTGCTCTCAGCTGTAAGTAATTGGTTTACACAGTGGACCATGCATTAACGTGCCTGAATAAATAGAAAATAATACTGAAATGCATTGGCTTACAAAGTCACCAGAAAAGCTGAAAATAACAAAGGCATTAGCTAAAACCTCAGGAGCTTTACTGTACAAGTTGGTCAATTGGAAGTTTTTGTAGCGAAGATCAAGATACACTCAAGTCCATCCATAATCTTCCATCTGTTCCTATGTCCCTAGGTTATGGAATGCCCTTCCCCAAAAAATTAGGGACTCTGAATCCTTGGATGTTTTTAAATCTTGCCCTAAATCTTATTTGTTTAAAATGGCTTTTTTTTTTTTTTTAAGATTTAATGGTTTTGATATTTTTCTTATTGTATATTTTTATATTGTGTTCTTATGCACAGCGCTTCGTTATGACTTGTCATGAAAGGCGTTTTATAAAATTATTTTTATTATTATGATGATGATGATGATGATGATGATGATGATGACTACAATTAAACACAGCTTTCAATAAAAAGCTGTACAAACACACACACACACACATTATATATATATATATATATATATATATATATATATATATATATATATATATATATATATATATATATATATATACACACACAGAGCTCTGGAAAAAATTAAGAGACCACTGCAAAATTAAAAATTATCAGTTTCTCTGGTTTTACTATTTATAGGTATGTGTTTGGGTAAAATGAACATTTTTGTTTTATTCTATAAACTACTGACAATATTTCTCCCAAATTCCAAATAGAAATATTGTCATTTAGAGCATTTATTTGCAGAAAATGACAACTGGTCAAAATAACAAAAAAGATGCAGTGTTGTCAGACCTCGAATAATGCAAAGAAAATAAGTTCAGATTCATTTTTAAACAACACAATACTAATGTTTTAACTTAGGAAGAGTTCAGAAATCAATATTTGATGGAATAACCCTGATTTTCAAGCACAGCTTTCATGCGTCTTGGCATGCTCTCCACCAGTCTTTCACATTGATGTTGGGTGACTTTATGCCACTCCTGGCGCAAAAATTCAAGCAGCTCGGCTTTGTTTGATGGCTTGTGACCATCCGTCTTCCTCTTGATCACATTCCAGAGGTTTTCAATGAGGTTCAGGTCTGGAGATAGGGCTGGCCATGACAGGGTCTTAACCTGGTGGTCCTCCATCCACACCTTGATTGACCTGGCTGTGTGGCATGGAGCATTGTCAGAGTTGGGGAACACTGTCAGAGCAGAAGGAAGCAAGTTTTCTTCCAGGACAACCTTGTACTTGGCTTGATTCATGCGCCCTTCACAAAGATAAATCTGCCCGATTCCAGCCTTGCTGAAGCACCCCCAGATGAGTCCAATTTTCAGCTTTGCCCAACACCTGGTCATCTAATGGTTAGACCTGGAGAGGCCTACAAGCCAGATTGTCTCGCACCCACTGTGAAATGTGGTGGAGGATTGGTGATGATCTGGGGGTGCCTTCAGCAAGGCTGGAATCGGGCAGCTTTGGTATGAATCAAGCCAAGTACAAGGTTGTCCTGGAAAAAAACTTGCTTCCTTCTGCTCTGACAATGTTCCCCAACTCTGAGGATTGATTTTTTAAAGGAGGACAATGCTCCATAAATCTGAACTTATTTTCTTTGCATTATTCGAGGTCTGACAACACTGCATCTTTTTTGTTATTTTGACCAGTTGTCATTTTCTGCAAATAAATGCTCTAAATGACAATATTTTTATTTGGAATTTGGGAGAAATGTTGTCAGTAGTTTTTAGAATAAAACCAAAATGTTCATTTTACCCAAACACATACCTATAAATAGTAAAACCAGAGAAACTGATAATTTTGCAGTGGTCTCTTAATTTTTTCCAGAGCTGTGTGTGTATATATATATATATATATATATATATATATATATATATATATATATATATATATATATATATATATATATATATATATATATATATTATATAATTTATTTTTTATTTTTTTTTTTTATTGCAAAACTTGAATCAAGACCCATGGAATCCTGAGAAAAGTGCTTGCTGAAGCAATGTTAGTCTGCAGAAATTCAATATACATTACGATATACTGTATTGCAGAATCAATTAGGTTTTGAGCAGAATGGGTTCAGTAAATGCTGTATTTGATCAAACTGAAAGACTATTAAAATATATTTAAAAATGAAGTAGTCCCAGGATTAACATGCTTATTGTTTTTTTTTCTAGTTCTGAGGGGCCTCATTATAAAGAGATGTACCAGAACGTATTTTTTCTTCATTTCACACTGACCTCTGGTGGGCATTCTAAGGGATGCTCTTTGAGACAGATGTAACATTAAAATGAAAGACAAAATATAAAAAATAAAATATAGCATTTAAAAACATTTTAAAACTCTGAAAAAGACTTCTAGTCAAAACATTTGTCACTGGATTTATTATTTCTAAATTCAGCATCACTGAGTTTAAAAGATTATGTACGGGGTTAAAAACTCAATCATAAAACTAACATTTCTCAAAACATAAGGCTCCCAGAAGTCTTCTTTGGGATAAACAGCTGTGTACATGTGGTAACTTACCTGTCTGTAGGTGCAGATAATGATCTCTCTCAAGTGATAATGCATGGGGGTCATGGTCTCGCTCACAGCATCCAAGGCCGCGTCGACCTCCTTCTTCATTCTGTGCCCCTCGGGCAGGAGTCTAACTAACTGCATCACAACCTAACGAGAACAAACACATTCACCATGTGCACCACCTCAGTGTTACAAATATGATTTTTTTTATCTATAAAAAGTGGATTTGATTATATAGGGCATTCAAATAAAATTATAACGTAGTTAACTTAGTACAGCTGGTTCCATACCATGTGAATAGATCTGTGTGCACTGATCTCTCCAGTATGCAAGTTTGATGTGCTAAATGTCTTCTTGAAAAATAATTCAAAACCTCAGAACTGGTGAGGTAACAGACACCTCAGAGAGTAAGTAGCGAGGTTCTGAAAAACATAGCATTAAGTCATCCCGTGTTGCTACAACAGTTTAAATAACATACTTGTAGTTTTTCTTTTCATTGTGTAATTTTACTTGTTTCAATGCCTGCTCTAGAGCACTGATAGTGTAAGGATTATTGCCCACATTCTCACACAGCAATAACATGTCGTATGGAACAGAAAAGGTCAGAGCACTTTTTATGTTTTTTTTTTTGGGGGGGGGGGGGGGGGGGGGGGGTTCTCAAACACCAGTGCACTACAGCGGCCATTTGGAAAAGAGCTTTGAAACAGACTTTAAAATTATAAGTGTAAAAATGGAAAGAAAAATTACAGGTACCTTATTTAAACAGTTGTATCAACACTTCCAATGCCCAAAATGAAAGTTCAATAAATCCGCAAATTTAATTATAATACCCATGGAATGAAGGAGGCGTGTTAATCTTAGAACCACTGTGGTTTAGAATGGCCTGGCATTAAAAAAAAGAAATGATTGAGGAACAGCTAGTTACAGCCTTATATGTTGTATACTGCGCAATAGCTACAGCTACAAAGGAAGCAGTTACAAACTTGCAACTTGAGTTCTGCCCAGACTGTGACAAAATGCATCACTTCCCTTTCTCTCCTTGTCTTACACTTTCCTAAAATAGACGTGCAAAAAAGAAAACCTGCAGTTACCAGAAACAAGAGGATTTACAAAGTGAGAAGTGTCCCTGGCACATTTCCACCACGTCTACTAATTCAGGCCAGTTTTCCTAAGCTAAGATGTGTCCTTGATATCCGCTGACAGGGAGGCCTGTAACAGTAGCCTCGTTAGCACTAATGGATGTCAGCAAATAAAAATTACATCAGACTGAGATTGGATTACACACACTTTGCTCAAGGGGGGCCGTGTAGTCTGAAATGAAGCATCCACATGTTATCATTTAAGTTATGTGCCAAACTGCTACCAAGCGAAGGAAACTGTACCAGATTCAAATGCATTACACTGCAAGCTGCTTTAGCTGTCTGTCTGGAGACCAGAGTAATTGTCATGCACGTAACCTGCTCCTTGGAAAGGTCTTTAGGTTTCTAGTTATAAAACCCAGCTGTCCTCTACTACACTTCAATCCAATGCACGGTATTCATTATTAATGATTTAATGTTACTGTCAATACTAGTATAACTTGAATAAAATGACTGTCCTAGAGAGGAACGTTCACAGCCACAGTCGTAAACACCAAAGTAGGGATTTGTATCATGAAAGGTGTAGATCGCCACAACCTATCAAAGAAAGACTGACTGAATGGGCAGAAACAGACAGACAAGTTCCACTATACAAAGACTCCCAGATATACTTCTAGCAAAGAACTTCATAATCAAATTTTATCAATATGAATAAGAAGTTCTTTCGATACAAAAAAACAGACTTTTATTTTTAAATTGATAATTACAGCAGAAATTGATTTGTGTGAATTAATACTCTGTTAAGTTACAATACACCCATGAGGTACCAGCACAGTCGGAACTACGAATCTCCAGTTATAATCTTTATTTATAAAACAGAATGTTTGGATGCTGCACGCTGATTGGCTGTTGAGGATTTCTTACTGTGCAGTTCTGTAATACTGTAAAATGCATGCCGCTATTTTTGTCAAAGCCACAGTTCAATTAATAAATTATCAATAAACATCATATTCGTCACATTTGATCTTTTCGGAGACATGAGAGTGGACAAGTGGCTAGCATTACAAAAAAAAAAAAAAGACACAGATTTAAAAACTGTTTTCATCTCAGTGTTTTTTTTTTTTTTTTTTAATTATTATTATTCTGTATAAATATACCAAAATAAATAAAAATTGATATTGCAAATATTTTAAAAAAGAAAAAATAATAATATCATGTACAAACTTGTACAGGGCCACAAAAGAGGAAATTGAAGAAACTGAAAGTCCTGTGAAAAAATATACATTTTCCCAATAGCAGTAACAGCCTGCATCAGAGGCCTTGGTGGATGGATCTCATTGAAACAGTCTCCATGTGGAACAATGCAGAAAAGAGCGATGCTTTCTTTACATAGAATGAAAAGGGTATATAAAATCATAGGGACACTTGTGTTCTAACAACTAAGGTCATATCAACAAACTGCGGACGACCAGGGTCGCACGTCTTTTGTAAATCTGGCTCAGAAAGCTTACTGATACAGTAGTGTGGCAACAGCACTTCAGGCCATTGCTTTGGTGCTAATTAGTGCATTCTATTTAATGAGTTATGCTGCAAGTGATTTAACCAATCATTACACTGCTGTGTTTTCTGACCTAATACCTAACAGTGTGACATCATGGCACAGAATTCCATTTCAATGCATACACACATAATGGAAGGTCAAACAAAACCGACAAACAGAGAAAAACAAGATAGAAGATTTGTACAGGTGGTAAAAGCTATATCAAACTTATATTTTGTTAAGGATTTTTTTGTTGATCTTAAGTTTTCTGGATACCAACACCTGTTAAAAGGTTGACCTTGATATTATCAAGTTAGGACGGTACGAACCATCTTCAATTAGACACTAGAAATCTTCAGAAAATGTAACTGTTCTAGCTATTACTGCAAGACCACAACACAGTTTTTGTTTAAGCTAACAACTGTATTACTTCCATAAGAGATGTTCTGAGATGTTGATGTGAGATGTTCCTGTATACAGTCTATACCAAATGCACAAGAAATACCCATGCAGGAAGAATGTGGCCCTTGACAATGCTATACACGTTGGCGATATAAGGGAACTAGTCAGAACTAGTCAACTGTTTTTTCTCAACAGATTTAATTAAAAAAAAAACTAATTCCACAGGTTGTGGTCCAAAACATAAAAATTGTCATGTGACTGAGTCAGATATCTGCTATAAACTTAAGATAATGACTTGATTCATTAACCAAGCAATGGAAACACTGAAATAAAATGTAGAGGTTACCTGCTTTTATTTGCTGACTAAAAAATAATATAGTATATTATTTGATTTTCCAGGACAGTTAGAAGTCTGGAACCCCAGTGAAACAGATCACAGCCCTCCACACCTGCAATGTGTGTTGTACATCAAACAAACATGAATAAATAAAACAGCTCCATGCTGAAAGCAATTACCTCAAACTCTCCTTTTGTGTATTTGGCATAAGGAACACTCACTATCTCATCATCACTCATCTCAGGGAAACCCTGAAAGAAAAAGAGAAGACCTTTATTGTCTAGTCTACTACTGCAGTGCTGAAATCACCTCTCAAAAGAAATACCTTTATAAAGTACTCACATTAAAGTGCCACAGAGTGAGAGCGGCAATGACCATTGCTGTGGTGGTCCTCCCTTTGCCGTTGTGACAGTTGAATACAAAAGCAGCTCGAGCGTCCTCTGCTAGGGTCGCCTTCATGGCTTCCATCAGTCTGTCAAAGTCCTATTGAGGTCAAAAGAGGCACAGTAGAATGTTTTTATATAAAAAGTGTTATGTCTTATTTACAGTTGATTACCTGCAGCAGCAGAATTTTCTTTACTTCTATATTTAATTAGATTTATATTAGAAATGGGTGAATGAAGGATAGACCTTGAATTTAAAATCAGCAGCTCAGTGTTTAAGTCCAGGGCAGTGAGTTATTTTATGATATTGGACTTTTTTTGTTGTTGTTTTTTTTTTTAGTTAAATCAGGTTAAACAATTACTAATACATTCTACCTCTTTTTATTTAGAATGCCAAAAAACATATCATGGTCTGTATGTTTTTTTTGGTATTGGGATTGTAATAGTCCAAAGCATGACACTTTCGAGCACTATCTAAATTTTTACGAGGACGGGCAGTGGATTTTATTTTTTAATTGAATATCCTCATGCCAGGATTGAAACAGTAAACAATTCAAAATCCCCATTCTTGATACTAACATAAAAGGTTCTACTACACGATAAATAGAATGTGGGCTGCAGTGAGTTTCACCAAGCAGTTGTGCAGTTCCAGGGTCAGCACTGGCGACAATGCATCAAACAATGCAATTCAAGCCACTAGAGAAGGACTTTAGATCCTGTAGCCAGAGGATGTTGACTGGGACTCCCTGGTGAGCAGGGTTATCACAGCTTGTTAGTGTAAAGTGCTAGCTACCTGTTCCCTTGGAGCGCAGCAGTCTGCAACAGGGATGCGTCGGTATACGAGTCCCTGACAGGAGGTCTTCCGCTGGTTGAAGATCTCCAGCACTGTTAAGCAGGTCTTAAACATTTTCATCTGCTTTTCCTGCTCCAAATTCACTTCCAGCCATTTCTGGGATTTTAAGATTTCCTCTTTGGCAGCAGTTTCTAGTTTCTAAAAAAAAAAAAAAAAAAAAAAAAGACATATTCAGATTAAAACAAAAATAATAAAAAAATTCTGACACTATGAAAAAAATGACGTGCAATATCAAAAACTGAAAAAGGCACCTTGGCTGAGTGTACTGGTTAAACATTATAAGGAACTGCAGGGAAGGCAACATCTGCTGTTCTGAAGGACAGGCTCAAATAGCAGAGCAGACAGGCACATCTAAATACTATTCAACTCATTCAGTCCGCTGGAAAAAGTTCATTACACTACCCACACTAGGGAGGAGGGCAGCATGTCAAAGCTTAAGGTGTTATGTTGTGGTTGGAGTGACACATAAAGGAGGAGTAGGTCTAGACTGTAACTGCTCCCATTGCCATTCTTAACAGTTAAACACACATACATTAAAAAGCATTATCTACAGTATTTCAAATGCCCCTGGAACAGTTTTGCAAATGGTATGGTACATCCCAAGATTCTATTAAAAAGGAAATTATTTATTTATTTAAATAAAAAAAATGTTAAATCAAATGAGATGTTTTCTGTTACCTCAAGATGGTCTGGTGATGAGGCTGGCCAGGTGATCTGCTGTTCCAAACAGCCTGGTTCCCGGGGGGTGTACATCTGCCCATTGCATTCCAACACCACCTCCTCCTGCAGATTCACCCACAAGATGTGCGAGTGCTTCCTCTTCTCATCTGTCAAGTAGCCCACGACAAAGCCAGTCGCCTACATGGAACACATTCAGTTCATTTAAGTTAGCCTGGAAAGCTGAAAGCAGATTAAAACTAAAGAAATGTATACCCGTTATCCTCACTACCTAAAATGATAAATAATAAAATGATAAATGTTAAAACCACACGATTTACATTTTCTTCATTCACAAACAATTCAACATGTCATGAGAATGCACTATTTACAGTAAACAGTGTGAACAGGGTGCTAGTCTGATAGACTTTTTCAGACAAGTGCTGACTCCTAGTGGACATTTGGAGTTAATTTGGCCAGTTTACAATCTCTGTTGAACCAATTGAAGAGAAGCTGTTTGATTTGTCCAGGGTTCTACCCAAGTGTAATTTAGTACCTGAACAACTGTAATTGTAAAGTCAAATTTGACATGAAGTGTATACACCGAGTAATAACAAAAGCATTAGGTTAAAAGGAGCATATGTAAAAATATTAACAAACATGACAGTTTGATGACCTACCTCAGAAGTGGGCTGTGCCATGCCATAGACTGACATTTTGGGGACTCTTCTAAAATTGGCTACCTTCATCTCTTTGACTGTACTAAGAACATCTGGAGCCAAGTATTCATCAGACACCTAGAGATTACAAAAATATTTGGGCATTTTGACTTATGTACATTAAAAACTGGTCAGCATGGACCCAAGTTAAAAAGAACTCTGAAACTGTGAAGAAACACAAAACCTTTACATAAATCCTGTTGATACTAGGTCACAGTTAAACCTCATAGAACAGAATCAAAAACAACTCACCAGCACCCTTGTTCCCTTGGTTACCAGATCCACTGGCACAGATAACTCTGATAAATTCATGCTAGCAAGCAGCCTGTAAACCCAAGGGTGATTGCACATCCATTTACTGAAGTTTAGTGCAAAAGCCAGAGGATACTGCAAGACAATGGACAGGAGTCATGTCAGAGCCAGTGAAAGAGGATTGACATGCTTAATATTTATGCAATAAGGGCATTATTTGAAGAATGTACAGAAATACATATTGTAAAATAAGAAACATATATCCGGCCATCAACTGTCCCACCTGTATTTACTCAGTAGCCTGACAAATATTGTAACCGATTCCATGTAAATTAAAAGGCTAAATTCCCAGCAGTTCCCCTTTCCCCTGATAACGGTCCACAGAACAACTACATTAAAAGCAAGTTCTGAAATGACAGGAGAAATATACCTGTTCATGAAGGTAGTAATTGAAAGCAATAAGGTAAAAATAGCGCTCCAGGCTCTGCAGCGTTCTCTGGAGAAAATAATCTTTGGTGCTACTTCCCTGTGACAACAAAAAAAAAAAAAAGAGAGAAGTTAGTGTCAAAAATATTTCTGCAAATATTCTTAGTGAATGAACATTTCTATTAACCCTTGTGTTTCAGTGGGAAATAAGAGGGCACCATGAAACATCCAATGTTTAAATCATTGAACAACAAAGTTTATTTTAAGTGCAATAAGTTAAGAACAGTGTCGTGTCTCTCTACACTAGTAAAAATGATGATATTTTAAGAATACCTTTTTTTTTTTTTTAAACAGAAGGCAACCATACATTCCCTTAAAACACTTTTAAAATAAAATCGGAGTCATGTTTCAGGGACCATAAAATTCGTGTGAAAAAGTAAGGGTCGCGTAAGGTTTGTTAGTGCCGACGTCTGACATATAACGTTTCTTCCCTATTGAACTAATCACGAATTATAAAGAAAGGTCGTCTGACAGTGGGTGTCACACACATCGCGAAAGGATATAAGTAAGTTTGTACAAATTCCTGAATATATATATATAATTATATATATATAATATATATATATATATACTATATATGATATATATATAATATATAGATTATATATATATATCTATAAGATATGTCAATGCTACAGTTACGAGAAAGTGACCGAGACTGTACTGTGTGTGTGTGTGTGTGTGTGTGTACAGTCTTTCATATATATGTACAAATAAATGTTTTAAGTAGATACTGAATGCGACATTACTTATTACAGAATCAATGTAAAATATCCCTTTGGCAGTTTTGTTTAGTACAATTCACTAATCCATGACAGAAAAAAAGGTTTTTAAGGTCTATTAATAATCTCAGTCAGTCAGTTATCCCAGTATACATTAATAAGGTTAATTTAAAACGAACATTCCTCCTTGTTTAGATTCCAGTAACAGGGAATCACTAGAGCTGAAGCTCACCTGGACCCGGTAATCCTCCCCAATCCCCTCAAGCTTCTTCTTGTTCTCATAGATTGCTTCTTTAATGTCATGCATTTCTGAGCAGAGCGCTATAGCACTGTCCACCTAAAATAAAACAAGATATCAATCTGAACCTAGCATTAACTACACTAGCCTTCATTTATCTTCTGATCAATCTGTATGGTGTACCTGTAAATAGCCAGTGACTCTGGTAAAGGAACCTGTGTGACTTCTATAAGAAATGGTAAAAAAACTGTGAAACACAGCACAAAAAAAAAAAAAAAAAAAAAAAAACACAATACATTTAATATCTTGGGGAAAAAATGAAATATTGAAGATATTAGACAATATATTTTTCACTGTATTGTTTAACTAAAATGTACTTCCTTTCATAAAATTAATTATACTCTGGTATGACTGTAAAATGAATTGTTGCCATCCTTATATGTATTTGTTGAGTTTCCCTGACATTGATGTAAACCAGCAGGAGCACAGTCAAGCATTCTCCACTCCACCCTTTTAGCCACTAGAGGGGGGTAGCTAATCAGACAGTACTCCTCTTGGAGTTGGGGAAAGTGTTTCTGTCAGCAATGAATATGCATAGCTACAACAATACAACTGACTAATGTTTATATACACGACACAGTTCAATCATTTTCATGATGGTGCTCATTCATAACTGCAAATATTTGCTTTAACTGGGACTTCTGAGTGTTTCATGGTAAAAGGAATTTAAATGAATGCAGCCTATTGAAAAACAATATCAGAAACAGAACTTATTTTACAATAACATAAGAGGGAATTTTGACATGCAAGGAAAGAAACAGTATCTGCTGTAGGAAACTGTTTAAAATGTATTAACATACACTCCCAAAATCTTTAATAACAACCCTTAAGGGACTCTTACCTCTTCAACAATTTGCTGACCTTTTGGAACTAAATTGATAAAACTCTGGATAATCTGGAAATGTGCCTTTGGCATTGTGCTGACATTCTCAGCAAGTCTGTGAAAAAGCAATGACACCATTTCTTAATATTACTGCTGAACTTTCAGAATACAAATGGAAATTAGAGCTAACTTTCAGTCTGCAATTGATCCGAACTTAAATATATATTATTAACAAATTCAAATACATATAAAAAGAAGATTATAGTAATGTGATATGGTATGTAATTTCCAATTCTAGGTAATCTATATAAATAGACTATTGCAAATAATCTGTTACATTTGTATGTATAATCCTAGCTAACTGTGTTTAAGGAAAATGAAAAAGTCAATTGCTCTAGTTTTTTGTCGACTGTAAATATCCATACTCATATTTCAATCACTTTGGCTGTTGCCAGGCAACCGCACATATTGTTGACTTTTTACAAGCTATATATTACAACTCCAACATAATCTGCGCTGGCAGCATGACGCCTGATTTATGAAACTTTTTGTTACATTATTTTAAAAAGTATACACAATTAATAGCAAGTGTCTACATTTGTACTTGAACGGAATCAGGCCACCATGTAATTAATGTATACAAATTACCATGCTATCAGACAATCCAACTCCCTAAAACATAAAGATATCCTAGAATATGGAGGCATCGGTTCTTTGCTGTATGTACTATTCTTTGCAGCTTACTTTTGCTCCTCTGGAGCTCCTTTCTGGTGATACATCACAAGGGTACCAAGAATCATGCCTAGGTTTGTCCTGCCCACTCCGACTTGGCAGCTAAAGACGAGGGCAGGAAGAGGTTTTGATGCGTCTCGAGAAAGCAGCAAATTTGGGCTCTCCTTATTAAAAAAAATAAAATAAAAAAATAGAATAAAAAAAAAGGTGTTTAACTGTATGTTTTACAATAATTTGCAGTTCAATTAACTGTTGTTATTATTAGAAACTAGGAAAATGCCAATGTTTTGGCAGTATGGAATTTTCATTTGTAGACCATTTTCTTTTAGTTGACTATCAGCACTGTTTATGAGTAGTTCACACCAAAAACGTTTTAAATTTAGACCAATTTGCCCTTTCTGTAAAATAAGCCATACACCCAAATAACTAATACCTATCTACCAGCCAAGGAAATGTACAATGTATAACATGGCAAATCAGCTATGTTTAAATGACACTACTTGGATGAGGCAGTACAGGGTTTAAAAGAGCTCTTGTTTACTTCGTATAAAAATGGTTAGACGTTAAAAAGACAAAGAGCTTTACTGTCCAACACCCTCGGTCCACAAAAGGCAAATGAGACAGACGGCAAGTAACACAAAGAGCGATGGAAACCACACTTTGGCATCAGGACAACTCAGCCCTGAAATCCAGCTGCAAAGTGATAAAGGGAATCTTTTTATTTAAAACTAAATAAATAAATACCAAGGATTTTGTTTAAAACAAAATATAATATGTCTGGAAAAACTACTGTAAATTCACAGAACATATTAAGAAATGAACACCCTGTGGTTGTACTGCCACCCAATTCCAGAGATTACCTCATTAAAAGAGTCCATCTACCACACCACTGGTAATGCCACCTTTATGGTCATACCACTACTCGGACCAACCTATTGACAATTAATTTTTTTAAAGTATAACGTCTAAAAGTTTTGACTGATTTTAAAAACAACAAATTACTACAGCTGGTATTATTTTAAGTCAGTTTAAGTTAATTTTTTTTTTATTTCTCATACCTTTTTTCCCCAGCTTCGGTCAACACAAAAGCGTAAATTTAAGTGGTCAACAAATTCGGACACAAGAAGGTTAAAGGCTGGCAACCAATTACCACCTACATTCAAATAAATATTGGTAACATAATTGCAAACTGTGTTAGTTCTCATGCTTACCCTGAGTATATTAACAAAGGAATCAAACTGCCCCTCCAACGGTGCGCCTTCCATAGGCAGTGGTAATCGATGATACCTGGAAAACACATTGCACTGAAACACAATTCCGTCATCTTTCATGGAACAATGTGAGACTGCAGTGTTTTAAGCAGCAAAGCTAAACACTGTGTGCATGTATGCTGTGGTAACATCTTGGGTGTTTTGCTGTACAAGGCCCAAACACCAAGGCCCAATTCTATTACCACTCCAAAGCTCTGGACTAGTTAAAAAATATTGTGACCTGCAGGTTAGAATTTTACATAAAACTACCAGTATTTATTATACAAAAATAAGAAGATCAAATTGAATGAAGGCAAGGCTGGTGTATACACTTAGTACTAGAAAATGCATCTGAGCTTTTAAAACCAACCTTTGAGTCGTCATAACTGTGACAAAATATTAAACAGGTCTGTAGTGCACTATATCTGTTGTTTGTTTTAAAAAAGGAAAGTCATCTACTTTCCGGTCATCTATTCATCTGCTGTTTTAAGGGTCCTCACAATGTAAATATTGGCCTCTGAAACCTTAATTCCAGTGTGTTTGGTGTGTTCCTTTCGATTTAGAAACATTCCTTTCAACTGCCAGTTATCGGACTAGTAGGAGTGGAGATAAGTAAAGGGTTCCCAAATATTGCATTGGGAGTCCCAAAGTACAAAAGATACATTTCCATAAAGACAAACAAAAACTCTGGCTTTGAGCTAACAGCTGAAGTGGCTATAGATAATTTAAAGCACTCACTGTCACTATAAAGTGTAAAGACAAACACATACAGCAATACACAGATGTGAGTTACCTATATGAAGGCATTGTAAAGACAGGTCTCTTGTAAACCTCTTCAGTGACATGAATGTCCTCTTCACAGCTGATGGTGATGTGCTGAGGTTCATTCTTGAAGTGTTCAATGTCATTGTAGATATAGTACACATTTTCATTCAGCTGAGCAAAGTCACAAAGCTGCAAATGAAAGCAAAAACAGCACGTATAAAGTTTTGTTAATAAAAGGCACTGGCGTTTACAACCGTTATTGCTAACCCTAAACTCAATAAAGATTCTCTATTTCTCACCTAGAAAATTAAATTGATTCTAACAGCAAACTATCTAAATAAAAACAAATGTTATGAAAATCTAACAGTGCATGCAAGTCTGTTAATGTATTTCGGTCTAAAAAATATAAAAAAACACAGGGGTTCTTTAGATCGGCTGCTGTTTAGACCAACTGAATACACCCCAATTATTTGTATGTGTTTTTTGCAGAACATCTCACTAATCTGATCAATGACAAAGCTCTTCTTTTTCATTAACAAACTTGAATCAAAGTGGTGAAACATATGTCTAAAACTGTGATGCACATAATGGTGGTGCCAGTGTCCATAAACTTAGCTATTCTCCAACATTTTTTCCTTAATAGGAAAATCAGAAAACAAGAATGAAATATCTTTATAATGATGTATTTTTCCATTGCAAAGCAGAAAAGCAAAGGGAAATAAAAGATTCGTTTCTAATGAAGTTCAAAAACCCAAGAATTTTGTTTCATAGAACATCGCAAACACACCTCCTTTCTGATTGTCAACTCCAAGTTTTCCACTTTAACATCTTTTCCCAAACCATGGAGGTTTTCGTGGAGGTTTTCTTTTCTCCTTGGTGTGTACGGTACAAAATCATTTTCCAAATGTAAAAACACAACAGGTTCCTCGCGCACACAGAAGAAGATCACTTCCTGATATTAAAACAATAAATAAATAAATAAATAAATAAATTAGAGGCATAAAAGGTAAAAACAATGTAAACATTTTTATAAAACAAATGATATGTCAATTGTGGCAGACTAGGGGAGGAAGAGATAAAAACGTAGTCCAAGAGGGGCTACGGACTACAACCCCCAGAACACCACGGGAGGGAGCCAGGATGAGATACCTGGCTGTAATAATTAATGAGTGTCACCTGCCTGTGATTAAGTAGGCAGGTATAAAGAAAGTTCACAAATGTTTTTTCAGGGCAGTCTCCAAGTCGGTATGAAGAGAAAGGCTGTCATTTGTGAAGAAACCTGTGTGGTTTTCTAAAAGGTAGTGGGTAAACCTTTTTGTTTGCGTATGTGTAAAATAGTTTTGTTTATTCGGTAAACAGCTTAGCCGTCCAATGTGCTAGTCAGCACTGAAAGAACAAAAGCGTAGTTGGTACTCCATGTGTGAGTTAGGTTTTTCTTTTGTTTTGTTTTTCATTTTTATTTTCATTAATTAATAGAAACGGCACAAAAGTGCTTTAACTTAAATTTCTGTGTCTGCTTCAAAAGGACTATTGAACCTTGAAAATCAGTGAAATCTTTCACACAAAATAAAGACAGATCATTAGTCAAAAGAGATTACAGACCTCATAACCATGTGTCTGCAGTCTCTGAAGGACTTGCTTGAAGCCATTAAGACTGGGCTGCCCCATTCCAAATAAAGGATAGCTTCCTTGGGCCTGCCTGAAGTTTGGTGCACCACTGCTGCCTATAGAGTTTAAGACATCTGCTTTACTGTACACGTCCTGCACCATAAAATATTTACCCTAAGAGAGAAAAAATAAAAGTCTTGTTAGGTGTTATCTTAACTACAAAACTGTTAAAAAAAAAAAAAAAAAGAAATGCTAATTTTAGATATGTGCTATTGTATTAATTGCTCAATATATGCTATTCGTCTCAACAGGTAACATTAAAAACAGCCGGACAGTTTTTCTAAAGGGACACTCAACCCCTTTTGAGATACAAACCTTGAATTGTTCTGGTATAGAGTCAACAGTACTGAAGCATTGTAAAAATAGCCAAACAACATTATAGATAGGCTTCTCTTTTTCTGTGCTTGTGCATCCCCTTTTTGAGGTGTTTAGTCAATGTCTTTTTACATATGACTAAAAATGTGTCAAGCAGGGCTTTCATCTGTTCAGAAAGGTGAAGTGACCATTTGTTGTTTGTCTCAGGGGTGTTTAATAGATGTTTAAAAATCGGCTAAAATCTAAAATCACTCATTTTAAGACAACTAATTATAACTAGTTTTATTTCTCCAAAGATTAATAAAAAGTAAAGAAATAATACCAGTAAAAACCCTGAACCAAATGTTCTTACCTGTACGAGGTAATGTTCAGGCATGGTGTCTGAAATTCGTCCAACAGTATAATTTGCTTTAAGGAGATCATCGTGAATCTGAAACTCTTCTCTACAGTTATACCTAAAATTAAACACAAGTAGAGAAGATTCGTAACTTTACTATACCACAACAATCAAGGTCACATCTACAGAACTTGAGCATCTCATGGGAGACATGAAAAAGCAGCAAGTAAGCCAAACCAATGCTATACCAATGCTCAGGTTCTATAGATGTGCTGCACTGCAGGTATGAGGTATCAATTAAATATTTACCAGCAACTTTAAAGAAATACTTACGTAATGACTACCGGTGCCACCTTATTGGTAATAATGGACTTGGCCTTGTTGTTTTGAATGTTGACTGTTTGAAAGGAGTTAATGCTCACTGACCGCCTGTTGTCTGCCATCCCGTTGCCATGGACACTGTCAAATGGATGTGCTACGGAGACTGTCTGCTGTGCTGTACTGGCAGTTGTACCCATAATCTACAAACAGCTGTGAAAAACATGATTGCATTAATGGAAATTATAACTCACAGAACTAGCAGTTGTCCTCAAAAGCTAAATCCAGTCCAAAATGTAAAATATTAACATCCAAAGTGACCTCTGGCGGCATTGCTACTTGGAGATCTCGACAATATCATTGTTTAGTAATTCCTCATTTCCAATAGCAATGAATCTGTAGTTTGCAACAGCATGAATGATTATTTTTTAATGAATAAAAATGAAGTTTGAACACAACTCTAACCTCATGTAAGGAAGCCAAACACAGTGAACTATATACCAACATTCAGACTATTATATCTACATACAGTACAATATGTTTACTCTCTCTCTATTAGTACAAATATTTCCACAAGTTGACTGGATTCATGCCAGTATGAATGAGAGAGAGAAGTAAACCTTTCCAAATTTACAATTCAAATTAGCTTATGAACTGCCTACTGTGAGGGAGCAGAACAGGTCCACGCTCTTCTCTACATCTATGCTGCTTGTTTTTGGCCACATTTCAAGGCCAGGGGATATTTTGCATAATTTCCCCCAAATCACCAATTTTTCTTCCTGCAGTTTTCCTCTACCTTTTTAAATAATATGCCACTGTCTGGAGCTATGCGAGGGGAGCCTTGAAGTGAATGCAAACCTCCAACCTCCCTGCCCAGCTCAACTGACGTCTTTGAGTTCCCTCTCTGAATGGAAACTCACTACACTGCTGCTCAAACATGATTCTTCAGCACAGGCCAAGAGCAATAACATACATCTGGCAGCCAAATGGCTGGAATGCTGATTAAAGATTTTGAGAGAGACACTTTGAATAAAGACACCAATGTCAGTTCTGGGATGCTCCTCAAGGTAGCCCAAGACTAGTAGTAGTACTATAAGGAAGTTACTGATTGATGCAGTCACCATTGTTTTCATTTAAACTTCAATGTTTCTTTATATGCATAGAATAAAGGAAATGTCTTAATTTAACAGTAACAAATAAACAGTAAATACTGTCTAGTTAGCAAGAAAAAACAATATACCAGTCACTTAGCCCTCCAAAAAAGCTGAACTAAAGGTTACCCTTACAAAGTGAATGGTGTATTACCAACTGCTGGGCTTAAAGCCAATATAATTCTATAGAAACTCCAAGCACTCTCATCAAATCTTTTTGATACAAAAGTTGTTCATAGATTCTGTAAGATCCAGGCCCAGGAGTAGATTGATGAACCCTAAGAATGGCTCAAGTACACTACAATTCCTGCCCAGTTGCTGCTAAACATGCAACAATATAGTTAAACCTGTAATAGCTTTTGAAGTGAACTTTTGTTCTTTCTTTCTGGGCAATCAACCACTGTTATTAATTAATATTATATGGAGACACTGATTAATACTAAAATAAGGAGTTGGTAAGCATTGTTTTTTGGGCTGCTAATGAAGTCGACTCTTTGGTTACCTAGCAATGATATTTAGACAACAACATACAATTTCAAAATACGAGACCCTTATTTATAGTTAAGGAAAGTCTTTACAACACATTTTTAACAATACTACATAAAGCAATATCAATGTTATTCTAATACCCCCTCACAGTAACCATAAGTATCTCTGACAGTATGCCAAGTATGTATGAATAACATTGTTTGGATTTTTTCCCCTGGGTTAGTAATAAACTACTGTGTGGTCCAGTGGTTAAAGAAACAGGCTTATAGCTAAAAGGTCCCTGGTTCAAATCCCAGCTCCGTCAAATCCCATCCCAGCAAGTCACTTAACATCCTTGTGCTCTGTCTTTCGGGTGAGACATTGCTGTAAGTAACTCTGTAGCTGATGCGTAGTTCACACACCTTAGTCTCGTATCTTGTAAAGCGCTTTGTGATGGTGGTCCACTATGAAAGGCGCTAAATAAAAATTATTATTACTGTAGTCATGAAAACTAAATGTTTCATTATTATACTGAAAATAATGTGGTTGGGAAATAGTCTGTGAATTTGATAAGCAGATGATAGATTTTACCCTTAGTCTAAGCAAGTTTTAAGCAGGGATGTTTATCCTGCACCTACTCAGTTAAAAAAAAATATATACCGCTGGATCACAATCACACTGGAAACAGCAAAACTACTGCAATGATACCAAGACCTGCGCACACTATGCCTGTCTGAGTTTAAATTCTAGGTTTTCATTTATCTATCAAACAAGCTTTAAGCTTTTTAGCTTTTAAAGCTTTTCTAGTGTTTTTTTAAATTTTAAAAACAGGTCAAATTGATTGCAGAAAGACTGGCATTGCATCTGCTACCAACTTTGTATACTGTCATATATTGTCACAGTGATGTAGGCCCTGGTATGATTGGCTGTAGGTGAGGGCATGGAACATATCCTGCTTAACAAATGCAACTTCACCTGGAAGCTTCTTGTATTGTGACTTTGTGAATCAATGAGGGCACCTAATCAGAGGGCTGGATTTCACTCTAAAGTTCTAATTTAACAGGTTTAAATGTTTACGACAAATGTATATTTGGTTTAATAAATTTAAGCCTTGCTAAAAGAGGAATCTACTATGCAAAACTGCACTGGAAATTGTTCCCTTCTGTTACTTAATGATTTCAGGACAATAAGTCCTGACAAAGATGTGCTTCTGCGAGGACGGAAAAGATCACGTTACATTCACCGTTTGTATCAAAATTTAGCAGCTTCCTCAAATCTAATAAATGAGGTACTTCATTGTCAGAAAATACTGTAGTTCCAAAAAACGGAAATAATTCTACCATTAAGTCCTGACAAGAAAATAAAACCCCCAAAAAATACCTACTTAACCTTCCTTCTGTACCTTAATGTTTGGACACCATGACCCACATACTATGACTGGATCATTAAACAGAGATGTTTTGAACCTGCCAGTGAAATGGAGATTCAGTCACGCATAGAAATACCAGGCTTTTGTGTTTCTTTACTTTCACAGAGCAGTGGCAAAACAAAGACAGCATTCTACTTGTGTTCACTGGGCTGCAGCAGTGTTTATTCTACAGTACATTCTGCAGAAAACAGATTCTATTTTATGACCTCATGGAAGACAGTTTAAAATGAAAAGATTTTCCTTTCAAATAATAGGGTGAACATGAATGGCAATGTATCCTTAACAATGCTTTACCAGGCAGCATAGATCTTTCACACTCAGCAAAATGCATGATTTCAAATTTGACCCAATTTCAAAATATGTTTTTTCAGCATAGGTAAATGCTATTAGAAACTGAGCTATGGCCTATTCTAATTACATGCCAAATCGAAACATTATGAATGATTTTATCTGTAATTTAATACATATACATATGTATACATATACTGTCAGTTTATATATATATATATATATATATATATATATATATATATATATATATATATATATATATATATATATATATATATAGTACGAAGAATCTCAATTTAACTGTTTTAATTCTGCTGTAAGTACATTACAAGATTTCACTGCTGTATTAGATTAAATTGACAAAATTCCAGACATTTATTCCAAGACTTTTTTCACGCTGGGAATAAATTGGTATACATACTGTACCAGTGGTTCGAACACTGCAGATCCCAGGATAAACAATCACCTCCACCAAACGACAGGCTATTTTATAGTATCCTGGAAGTAAACACAGATTAAACAACATCTTGTGTAATAACACATGCTTATGTGTTTCAGGGTGAATTTTAAGTTGCGCTGGGACAAACACAGGATTTTCATGTTCAAATATTCGCTCATAATTTAAATATTCATTCATTTTTCAAAAAAGTAATAAAAGCCATTCTATTGCTCTGAACGCAGACAGAGACAGCATAGCAGCAGGGGCAGGGGTGTGTGGCCCCTGTGTGTGGATTTATTTTACAGCAATAAGCATTTTACGTTAAAATAGAAAAATATCCCAGGAGTAAAGAATACGTTGTGTAGGATTTACTTTACCCCAGTGAATTAACTACAAAACAAAGGATACCAAATTGCAGTTCAAGTTAAACGTTGGTGGGAGCTCCTATGACAGGTTTCCAGGAGGTTGCTGTGTCAGAGGTCACTATTCAGTATTGAAGCTCTCTAAATCTTTTCTGGATCCTGTTCCTTCTTCGTTGACTTTGTTCAAGTATGTCTACAATTGGGTCAGTTATTACTACTGTTATTACCTCCTCTCTGAAGACGGGGGTGGATCCTGCACTTTTAAAACAAGCAGTACTTAAACCATTACTCAGAAGCCCACTCTTGATCCTAGTCAGCTGAGCAATTACAGGCCCATTTCTAATTGCCTTTTCTGCTCAACTAATGGCTGCTGATTGTGGATGTTGTTCCATTCTAGTTTGACTTGATCTTAGTGCAACATTTGACACAGTTAACCACAATATTAACTTGGAAGGTAGGAGGAGACTGTTGGAATTTAAGGCATTGCTCTCCATTGGTTTAGATCATATTTGTCCAATAAATGTCAATCAGTTTCTCTTGGTACTTTCACATCTGATTCTGAATGAATTATTTCTGGTGTCCCACAGGGCTCTGTGTTGGGCTCTTTAATGTTTAATATTTACATGCTGCCTTTAGATCAGGTTTTCAAACGTTTTGGTGTAAATTTTCATTTTTATGCTAATGACACCCAAGTTTATTTTTCTTTTAAAACTAATTCTGACATAGCAGTTTCTCTTCTGTCAGACTGTATTGCTCATATAAAAAGTTGGATGCATGATCATTTCCTTCAGGTTAAATTCTGACAAATCTGAGATTTTGCTACTGGGATCTGTGAATCATTTGCACAGAGTTACTTTCTCCTCACTGTAATTAGACGGTTCTGATATTAAAGTCAGTTTTAGTATTAGAAACCTGGGTGTTATTATGGATTCCTCCTTAACCTTTGAACCTCACGTATGCATTGTTGTTAGGACAGCCTTTTTTCACCTCCACAATATTGCCCGTTTACGTTCTTTTCTATCATCAGTAGGTGCAGAAAGGTTAGTTCATGCACTCATCAGCTCGAGATTGGATTACTGCAAAGCTTTGTTCCGTGGCCTTCCTAATAATACTCTTAGAAGGCTCCAATATGTCTAGAATGCTGCTGCTCGTATCCTGACAAGATCAAAAGCTTGTGATCATATTTCACCTGTACTATGTCAATTCCATTGGTTGCCTTTAGAATTGATTTTAAAATTGCAATGCTACCCTATAAAGCTCTAACTGGCATTGCTCTTTTATATATTGCTGACCTACTTCCTATGTCCCTGCTTGCAATCTAAGTTCCTCTGAGGCTGGTCTGTTGTTTGTCCCCAACTCCAGGCTGCGCACCCAGGGCGACTGGGCTTTTTTCTGTTTATGCACCCAGACTTCGAAACTCCTTGCCAAATTTTATTAAAAGTTCAGAGTCTCTGGAGTTTTTTAAAACTTCTTTAAAAGACTTATTATTTTAAATTGACCTTTAATTGGCTTTTAACTGTACTTAATTGTATTTTTTCTTTGTTTGTTTAAATCTTGTAAAGTGCCTTGCAATACTTGCTATGAAAGGCGCTCTATAAATAAAATGGTGTTGTTTATTCACAAAATAAATAGTACATAACATTGACAACGCAATTTATTTATTTATTTTTTCATTCCTTTTCATTGCCGTTTCTTCACAGTAAACAGTGGCCATTGACACATTTTCACAAAGTAATAACGTGAGGTTTACTTGTACCTTTTTGTAGCTGAACAAGCAAATGAAAAATTAAATTTATCTTTAAACTCCAAATAAAACAAAACGTGGAAATGGTGTTGTAAAGTGAAGGGGGGAAAAACTCACCATTTTGGTTCTTGTTTATTACATTCCACATAACAGAAGGTCGCAACCAAAAATATAATATATACAATCTATATAAAAATCACGACACAACATTTTCAGGAAGTGGGGTTCTGTTTAAGCGAGGGATTTCAGAATGACATGCTTGCCTTTTTTTCTGCCCTATGAGATTCTGACTCGCTCTAAAAAACAGCACAACGCATTTTTGTCCCAGATGGCTTTCCATAGAGATCACTATGCACGTGCATAATCTGCTTTGTTTACTTTTTGCTGTCTAAAACTTTTAAATAGAGGCTGGAGCTGCTGTGTTGATCCTCTGTTTATGTTTATTTGCCATTTTATGAAACTGTAATTAAACTGTAAATTATGGCGAGACGGTATATAAGTGCAAGGTATTTTTGTAATTTGTAGCAAATACAAGCAACTGATTTTTGTATCAGAATACATGTCAAAAAATATTCCTTCGAATATTCAGATATTTGTCCCAGCACTAATTTTAAGCCATTATGAAATTTGGTAAAACTGAATGTATAAGTCTTATAAGCCAAGTCCAGATAAAGAATTATTACTAGTGTATCTCCGTAACATGTAAAACATATGTATTACATACAGCATCTAGCTCTTTTCTCATTATATGGAGCTCATAAAGCTAGTTGTAGAGGCTTGTATTAGTATATAGTACACATCTCAAGCAATCTAAAATTTTCACTGAGTGCTACACCAGCTACAGTAGTGCTAGGAACCACTTCCATTCAAATTTTAACAGCATGCTTTAACCAGATAGTCCATCATGTGCCGAGTATGATGTGTTTAATTCATTAGGTTAGCTCTTCTGGTCATACCTTTATGCAGTTACTCTCTTAATTATCAATAAATACAAAAAAATAAATACATTTTAAAAAAATGCTTGGTTTGGAATAAAAGCAAAGGCTTTGATTCTAACAAGACAATTCAATAAAAGAAAATACCCACAATGCAATGTGTCACCTCCAATGTCCTGTCTATTTGTTAATATCTCGATGAACCTTCATTGGATTCATTCTTAGTTCAAAGAAATTCATATTTGCATTAATTATGATTTTATATAGACATAATACATGTCACAAGACACATTAAATCAGTAATGTGAGGGACAGCCCATTTACCAAAAGGTGTGTGCTGCAACTCTCGGGTGTTTCCATTTTCTTGTCCAATCTGAAAGCAGGCTTTGGATAGTAACAATATTTACATTTGCTTTTTTGGTTGAGATACTCCATTAGTCAAATACTGCAGGACACAATGTACTGCAAGATATCTACCTTGCTTATTCACTCCACGTCTGCAATTTTAAAAAGCACTTCAAGTACAAAATACAACAGGTCAAGGATAATTCATGTCCTGCTTTGTGCTATCATGCAAATGTAAATCTATTTCAGAGGCTAATTAAAGCTTTTGCTTACTTCCCAGCATGAAATTCCATGCCGAAAATACTAATATAATTCTGCATTACCTCCTTCTATTTCTAGGGTAGCCTATTTGTAAGGGGCTATCCACTCAGAAGGTTATGATATGTTCAGCTAATAGTAACTACGTTTGTCAGACAATAAAAGCTTTTTGGTTTAAAAAACAGAAAGCAAAAAATACAGAGCAGCACTTTACTCCTGTAAATTTATCCGGGGTATAAATTTGCCCTATTATATTTCAGTATTGTTTAAATATAAGTTAAAGCAGACAAATTCACAGCTTTGGAAAATTACTTTTAATGTGGCAACCAACAGATTCATGGAATCAAAATATTCGCTCTCTGGCTCATTCAGATGTGTGGCAAAACTCTTCCAGGCTCTGTCTAGGCTTTCTGCAACTGAGAGGCATCACTAAGAACATTATTCACATTCTTTTTAAACTTTAAGATAACAACTGCATTAGTTACCCATGAGGTGGCAAAACCACATTATACACAGTTACCGTAGAAGGGTAACCTAATCTGTGGTTTGACAATTCTGCCCAACTCTTGAAAGTTTTGTAACTTTCCACATTACAACTTTACCTTACAAGGATACATACCTCAGGTTACTATATTTCATGGGTTTGAGTTCTGAACTTAATTTGAACTCAGGACTCAAGGGAGGTTTTCTAAGGCTAAACATGAATTCAGGTCATACCCCCTGTCGGATGTTCTCCAATGCCATAAACTCTTTGGAAAGGAATTGCACTTAGTTATATTGGTTTGTTATGATTTAGGACTGCAATTCTGTGCAGCTTTTTAAAATCCCAAGTTTATTTTACAGCAGCTCTAGTTGGTATGAGTAGCCATTAGTTTTCATCATCACAAAAACCACACCCTACCCTGCCGTACATAAAAAAGAAAGTTATTTAAGTTATTAAATGTTCTAGGTTTTTCATGAAACACTGCTGAAAAACCAGTGTGTCTTTTTCCAAGAAAAGAACATTTAAAATTGCTGGATTACAATCAAAATTCCAGTCTACAGCTATGGCCAAAAGTTTTGCATCACCATTTAGAATTAACCTGATGAATCATGTTATGTTGACATAATGAATTACATATCACCTTGTATGAAAAATGTGACATTTCAAAATCTAACATGAAATACTGTACTACTATTATGGCTTCTGGTAGACTTCTGCCAACTAATTTAACTTATCTTTATCTCTCTAACCCTTAATTCCATAACCTTTTTTTTATTCCAGTCTTACTGTATGCTTAGTTTACTGTTCAACTCTGCAGTAGAAAGACCTAACACAAGCAATGTACTTTCACATCGTGAACATAAAATGCATCGTGTTTATGTTCTACAAATAAAATTATCTATGCAAAACAGAATCAAATATCCAGAATTTTTTAATGTTTCTTCAGGTCACAGTGGTAGTAGTACTCAAGACATTGCTCCAGGTTCTATCAGGGTGTAAACTGCCTTAAAATGTTACTTCTGAAGTATCTAACTGCTAAATTTGTAACTGCCGTTTTGGCTGTTCTCTGGGAATTGCTGCACTCAAACATCCTCTTAATCAAGCGGGGTCATCCAATATAGTGTGCTGTTTATTCCACTGTCCTGATGATTTGCTTGGGAAGATAGGGCAGGAATGAGAAATGTGTAGAGTTGGGTAGCCTGCCAATGGCTAACTTTGTAGCACAAAGGCAAGTAAACACGTTGATTGTCTGCTTAATTCACTTTTGTTTGTTACAGCGGGCCTCATTTATTTATTATAACAACCTCTGAAAAAGTGTAACAATACAAGTTATGTTCATTTTAATAAATTCTACATTGCCTAGAAAGTGTAAATAACATTTTAAACGCTTTGGCTCAAACCTGTTGGTTTGCTAGAAGTCCACAACTGTTACTTCGTGGCCTTCTAGCACAAAAGCAGGCTGTTATACTGATTTTCCTGACATGTTGGCCAAAGCTTTAGATATATTGCTAGTCCCAGAAGCAGCAGCATTTCCAAACAGTAGTGAATGTCAATACCCCAACTTAAAAGACAGTGCAACAACAAAGAAAATATATATGCCACAGCATGATGTCATAATACCCCCCCCCCCCCCCCCCCCCCCAAAAAAAAGTGAGCTGTGCCTTTTTCATTTGGCTTTATAATATATTTTGCCAGTGTACTGAAATGCTTACAACATTTAAATTCAAATATTAAACAAAAATTTTAAAAATGCATACCCCTCTCCAATATGTAGTTAAACGCATGAAGACCTTATATATGCAAGCATACAGATTATAGGTGGTGTTAGTGTACCGAAGGTGAATTATTTAAAATGGAATTGAAATCATTTTACATTGAATTTGTTGCCATTTAGGCAGATTCTGCAGTTGTAATGGCAAAGCCTTACATATTCTTATGTGGTAGGACAGAAATGCTGTCGGTGTAAATAGGTGTGTGAGTGGAAGTTTGGCAGGGATGGAGTTAAATCTATCCCGACAACAATCACAGGTGTGGCAATTACCTTATTATGGAATGGCCACACCTGTGATTGCTGGCAGGAATATATTATTAATATATTATAATACACGCCTATTTACACCGACAGGGCTTCAACCCTGCCACACCTTAATTATAGCTTCTATCAGGTTCTAAAGAAATCTGCAGCTGAAAAAGCATATTTCTATCTAGCATTCACATACATAGTATATACATATAATATTTACCATTGTACATGGAGACTGTAAATGAAAAAAGATTAATAGGGTTCTGTTTTTCCCACTTTCATCACTTGTTACTAAATGTTCTTCAATCAATTTTGACACATTTTTACTATTAGAGTGTAGGGCGAAACTGGAGTTAATGGGGCTACCAGGCATAGTACATTGCCACAGTAATGATTTACTGTTTTTAATAAGAATTTCAGTCAATGTTTAACCACACATCAGCGCAAAAGTTTAATAAGTTGATTTCTATGAGCTTGTTTGTAAAGGAGCACATGGAAAATTGACCTGAAGATATGAAATGACCCCCAAATTGTGCACCAGTTAGCAAAGTCTCTTTCACACACTGCACATTTAAATTCTGGAAGAGTACTAACTTTGCTCAACAAGCCATCAACAAAATAATCTAAATCTATGCGGTGTCTACTAGAGGGAAGAGTAATGCAGCTGCAGGATGCATCTGCCTGCATATTTGTAAATAAGAGGAAGGATGCAAATGCTTATTTTCATTGACGTTACGAGCTAACCATATTTACAGTACATTCTAATAAAAGGCAGGAGAGGTGAAAAGCCGAACTACTCTAAATCCTTAAGACGCATAGAAAAAAACTGTAGAAATGCCACACCAAATTGTACCAGGGTACTAAAGGTCACCCCAATGTGTATATGCAATAGGCTACCTTCTGAAATCCCCAATGGATGACAGTGGGGTGTACAAATCACATAACTTATAGCAGTATGTACTGTAGTTACTTGAACTCTTGTGAAGAAAGCTCCTCAGTCTTTAATGGAAAAATGAGCATTATCACAAACTTGCCAATGATCATTTGCTTTTATACAATTTAAACATTTTTGACTTCTAAATGTTTTAACAGTGGCACAAGTACACCAGTAATTGTCACTGGATGCTAAAGATAGGAATTCACCAACAGTTACTTCCTGTCCTGTCTCTTGTAGCAGATATTGCACAGCAATGCCATTTGTTGTGGTCTAATGGTATGGAAGAGAAAGCAATGGAAAAATATTTGACAAAAAATAATAGAAGCCAGTTTACTATTGTTGGATGTGTTACAGAATATTGTTCATGTTTCATCTCCAAAATGTAATCACAGAAGCAACCAGCATCCTTGGTGCACAGTCTCTTATCACAGGATGCAGTCTCTTCAGGCTGTTAATTTATAACACTACAAAACAGGAAGAGCTAGCACACCTTGACAGGAAGTGGGTTATCAGATGCTCAGCAGTATATCCTAGCAGGGATTGAAATATACATCTACACACAGCTAGGTCATAAGAGCAGTGAAATAGGAAGTGTGTGTTTGTCTGTTACTGTAGAGTATGGTATGGGAGAATGAGCAAAGGAAATTACTTCATTGACACAGAGATTGTACTGCATTTCCTCCTCACATCCCTATGATCACTCTGTTTAAACAATTAAACAGAGTGTTTAAACCATTAAACAATCTTGATTCACGCTGTACCATAAAATCCTCTGAAATCAAGTCACTCACAAGATGCTTATCAAATGCAGATTTACTACATCAGGTTTGCAGACAGTACAGTTGCAAACAAAAACAACCGCAAGTTTCACTCGTCGCATATCTGAGACAGTTCAACAGGGTGTTGTCTTTTCCTTTTTGAGTTATATAAAAAGGCAGTGAAGGAGGGCCCTTGCAGTCTCATTTAGCTTTCAACATCTGAGGAAGCAGAGATTGTGTCAGACTAACTTTTCTGGGATTTCAAAATCACTTTTGTGGGCATATTTAAATTTCCATTTTAATAGAATCACAGCACCTGTTAACTTAATACTGTTTCAGTAAGAGAACATAGGTCACTGAGCTCGTCCTTTTGTTTACAAACAGGCATTGCATTTGTACTCTAATTGGCCACAACTAAATTAAGTATTCAACAGACAATAAGTTATGAACTACAATATGAAGGAACAATGACAGGTAGTGACTCATATCGCACACCACTACAACGATGGAGGTGAAAGATATCACCTGATGTACTTTCCCTAACCCTAACCCTAACCCTAACCCTAACCCTAACCCAACCCTACTTATAGACCCAGAAGATACTTGCTACTAGTTTTGGTTGAATTGCTGCACCGATGGAGAGTTCCAAAGCATGGTATGAAGCATCTTTGTTCAGCTAAAACTGGGTACTGTGACCAGGGCTGGGGAATGTTAAATAAAAAACCTGTTTTCCACTGAATAAACCCAGTGGAGGGCTGGTGTGGTTTATATGCCAAATAGCTACAGGTTCTTGAGCTTGTCAAATTATAAGCCCGTTACATACTTCATGAAAACAGGATTCATACATCCAGAGATTTAAAAAGCCTTTATAGTATTTGTACAGTTTATCCATAACTGAAAAACACCCAATAGCCATATATGTACAAATACAAAACAACATTTATTTTCAGAACTATTAAACAATTAATTTAGAAATACTTAAAGAAACTTAATAAGTTCAATGAGAAATGTTTTCACTAGTTAAATTCTTTCTCACTGAATTTATTATGTTTCCTTTAGTACCTTATTTCTAAGTAAAATTACCTGACAAACCTTCTGTAACAGAACTTTAAATATCAGGAGATGTCCATCTGGCTAAGAATTTGATTACTATTTTAAAACAAACGATAACATGATATCTTTATGCAACAGACAATATTTACCCAAGGTTACTGCAGAGTTTAACCATTTCTTAATGGAATGAGTGGGATAAGCTGACTATACCTTTGAGAACTGAAAAAAGGTCAAGTGTGACTTTATATATATATATATATATATATATATATATATATATATATATATATATATATATATATATATATATATATATATATATCTGTATTTTTATATATTGTATCAGTAAAATGCACTATAACAAAATTAGATTATAAAATTAAAAACAAATGAAGACTGTCTTAGAAAGGTGAAATCACAGCTGCTGAAATGTCTACTGTATAGTATTAGGCATGAAGATTCACTCAAATAAACTGTAGAAATGAAGTGTTTTGTGTAGTATCTCCTGATAATTCTGTTCATTTTAAAAGGTGACAGAGCCTTCTACAAACATTTGTCTCCATAACATCTGTTTAAAATTACATTAGAAGGTTTCATCACTATAGGATAAGCAGTTCTTTAGATATATGTATAACTCTTAAGAGGGGACCATCTACAGACTGCCAGCCACCTCCACTAGATCCCTCTCATGAGTGACATGCATCCTACTGTATTATTAAGAAAACTCAGTTTAAATCATTGCACACCTAGAGAGCATTCCAAGTCAATTTTTCGTTCATTATTATTATATAAGTAGTATAATAAAGTATAAAAATGTGAGCTCAACATGTTGAATTGAAGGAGCCTCTCACATGAGAATCCTGATGCCAGTGTTTTATTCCCACTGCTGAATGAACAGATACAATAAAACAGAGAGTCGAAGGGAAAGGGCTGGGACTTAGAAAATAATTCAGAGTTGGGGGAGTGCATTTTGCATTTATACATATACTGAAACATATTTTCCTTCTGTTTGACCCTATATATATATATATATATATATATATATATATATATATATATATATATATAGATATATGCTGCTGTACTACTGTGTTCTTTAGTTAAACCTGAACACACAGCAAGGCAGAACAAGGCACAACAGTATATTGCATTCTTGTAATAGTAAATAACAAGAACCCTGTGTTCTATTAAAGAACATTACATATAATTTGTCATGCTATTCATTCTGTGGAAAAAAAAACAAGCAACCAGCATGAACTACTTCCCAGTTCGAGAGCTTATATTACAAATCTGTCTGTTTATCTGTTCAGAGACGTTGCGGCTGTTAATGGTTGCCTAGTGCTGGCAGACCAGAACCTCTCAACATTCACATAGTTACAGAACAGATGCTTGTTTTCATGTATTTTGCTCTCTCCCTTTCGGAGGCAATACTTCAAGTCATACGTCGTACCAAATTCCTAGAACCCAAAACATTGTGTGCTGGAAATATATAGAACCCACTTCAAACACACAAACAAACCCATCAATTGAAAGCCATATGTATTACTTTCCATATGATCTAATGATACTTTACAAGTGCCAGGCTAAACACAAAAATCAGATGCACACCACAGTCCAATTATGACATTTCATTGGGAACTGTCAAGCACACTACCTTCACCATTGGCAAACAGTGTTCCAATATTTGTAATATGTGCTTGTTCTGTATGTACTTGTCTAATACCAAATGCAGGACTACTCATTTACAGACTTCGGACTTGCTTTAATTGGCCAGTTTGGTATCTCGATGGATCCCTCCTTTATAACGATGCACCCTTTTCATCAAGAGGTTTCCCTAAGATGAAAACAATCCTTTGGGGGCATCCACAGTATATTGATAAGTGAAATGCCAAAATATGATACAGTTTGTACTTCCCGCGAGTTACTTGTTAAAGAACACACATTTTCACAGTTCACTACCTAGAAAGAGAATTTATAGTATGGACAAATACAGTAACTGTGAAAAGGGTGCCGTTTTAACTAGCTTGGTCTAAAAAGACAAAAACACTATTAAAACGAGACTGTAAATCTATTTTCAAATCACGGCTATAATTTCTGCTTATTTTGGAAGAAGATTTTTCTCCCCCTATGATTTAAGACTGCGTGTAATGTGGTCTAATCTGAAAAAGCTCTGCATTTAGCCACATTCTACTTTCACATTGCTAGAGTAAGCAAAATAATGTAATACATATCATGTATACTCCAGCAAAAAATATACTTAATATAAGTATGCATCACGCTCGGTCTGATTTTCTGTGTTTACTGGAATTCTTCTGCCAAGTAATGCTTGAAAGTTTTTGTTCATCTATAGACTGTTGAAGCTCTAGAGAGAAACAAATGAACTGATATTCACAGCACTGTAGTCTGACTCTGTTGTCTAGAGAATATATGCCAGTTAAGTAATGGTATCAAATCCTTTCCCACTTGATGTTTTGCATGCTTCCTTTTATTATGTGTTTTCCTAGAAAGGCAAACTTTCTGTTTGTAAACACAGAAAGCTGTGCAGCAGACACTATGGAAATCTAAGCCAATTGCAAAAGAAAAATTGGACTAAAACGATTCAGTGAAATGATTCCAAAAACAACTGCACCTATACAGCAGAAGTAAATCTCCAACACTAAACATGTTTTTGCGATTCACCTAAGAAATAGTTAATAATATGAATCTTAACTGAAGCTAAATCTAGGAACAAAAGTGATGTCGATTGTTTTACTGGAGAAAAAATAAAAATAAAATTCAAAGAACTGTCAACTTGCCATATCCAAAATGTATGTGCCTATAACAAGAGCAGAGCTTTTCAGTTTCTGTTTGTATTTACAGTCTACTGGTACTGTAAGTACTATAATAAACAGGCAAGGACTAGTGAATGCACATTGCACTTCCAGTGTACTAGAAATGTATACATTCAAACAATCAATAACATGTATTAATACTGGGCACCTTGCTTCTTTTTATGCGTCCAGCATGATTGCCTTTAGTGTGGTCTACCTCCTCCAGGTGACACATCTTCCTCTATTATCAGACTCACTTTTCAACATTTTTCCTAAGCAGATGTCATTACCTCTGTTGTCATCTTGACAGAGATGGACTCAGCAGACTGTTATGCAGTCTTGTAAGAGTGGTTCTAGTTAGTAAAGTTCCTAGAGTCATAGTGATAAAGTGGATAGTGTTTTTTTTTTTTTTTCTTATTTTCTTTTTTAGCTACACAGCATCTTTATGTCCTGGCTTCCGCTGTCAGACCAATCCCATGCTGGACCATTGCATCTCCCAGTGGAGTTAAAGTGTGCTAAAATAAAAGTACCAGGGCTATTGCACATGGATATAACCCATTAAACAATGGAAAGAAGCGCCAAAATTCAAAGCAAATCCCAGTACTCATAACGTGCTTCACAAAATAACATTTCAAAGTTATATTTGATGTTCCTCTTAAACTGAAAAACATTAAGACACCATTCACTGAAACACAAGAAAAACATGTCCTGTGAAAATGACTACAATCAGTATTTCAGCATTTTTTGGAAACTTCCATTGATCTGACACACACACACACTGCAAGATATTGTATTTATGGCCATGATAGGCACTGTAAATAAAACTAACAAATTCGTCAACCAAGAAACCAAACCAATAGCCACAAAAATGCATAAACCGTATCAGTACCTGAGTTGCTGTAACCCAAGAACATCCAGTTGTTTGCAATTGTTTGAAGAAGATGGAAAGAAAATACAATCCAAGTCTCAGTCTAACAGATGTCTTTCTGGTGACTTTTTGGTGACACTCTACCCTGCGATTCCGCGGTTCTAAAGCAGGCTAGCATCATTAAGAGTTCCTTATAGAGAAGGCAGGTCAATTATTGTGTGCTTCAGTTGAATGACTAGAGCAAATTCAGGGCGAGTGAAGCTCTAGTAAGTGAGGCAGATCCTAACATCTCAGCACTAGCTCTGTATGTGCAAGAGGATGTGGGGGCGTAACTACAGGCTTTACTCATCAACCAAGCAATGTCCAATCACAGGCCTGGGTTCCTGGCAACAGCCTACCTACCAAACAGAAGGTCTTGTGGAAGCAGAACTGAACACAATCCTTTAGCATATAGGTGCAGGGAAATGGGTAGTTAACCGAATAGAACTATGCATACAAACCACCATTCTAACAAAGGTAGCATAATTCTCAAACACCCTTGAGCTGTAAAAGGGTTGAGCAGAATCAAGGCAGTGTTGATTTATTTGCACTGTCTGTGTACTGATCTTGTAGGCGGGTGATTATTTCTGCACATGTGCATGTGAAAGGCAGGGGGTTATGGTGTTTCAAAAACGTGCAAACTCTGGCAGGAAATGTGCACGTTACTGCGTACTTTAAATATCCAATATGTGTTTTCAGGCTGAAACTGCAAGCCTTCTACTTCTATTCTACAGCTGCCAACCTGTTTAATCTATTTACTAGCCTATATTTTGAGGGCAGTTTAGAAATTCTACAAAGTTTGTAATGTAAATAACATTATTGATGGTTGTAAATTGACTGACAGAGCCTCAAGGGTTTGTTAGCAAACGCTATGCTAATTTATTCTCTCTTCTTAGAGGAAAAGAATAGAGCATTGTAAGGGAGATAACATTCAGCAAGCATCTTGTCATCTTTTTTGAGGGCAGAGAGCTGAGCAGCTCAGCAGCTTGTATTCATCAGGGATATCTTTGAGAAGTATGACACAAGCAAATAAATGTTGTTCCTTTTTGTCTGGTACTTTAATACTTTAAAACTGTTAGACAAACGCTAAAAAAAAAAGTTGCACTCGCCAATCTACAATGAAAATCAACCTGCCTTAGTTAACATGACATGACAGACACATATACAACTGGAAGGTTTTTTTTTTTCTTTTAACCGTTAGTTTTTCAGCTTTGGTCTTCTTAGCTTAGGGAACAATTTTTTCAATTGAGCCATTCTCCTGCCTGAGTTATATTAGTGACATTGGCGTGAGGAACTACCATTCCTCTCAAGCTATCAGCGAGAACTGCCAGACTCTTTAAAATGGACTAGTCACACCTATCGCACGCAAAAATAAAACTAAAAACCTTTTTCAAAGTTTCTTACTAACTTGGCTTGTGTTTTTCAGGCACGATAAAAGTGGATCGAACTTGTATCAAAAACACAAGACAAGTTAATAGAAACAATTGGGGCAACCTTGGCCCCCATTGGTTTTACAGTTGGGCCTATTTGCTTTGTGCTGGGCAAGGTTGCCCCAATGGTTTCTTGAAACTTGGCTTGTGTTTTTGATATCTGCACTTTTGATAACTAGTGGTTTTTTCACATTTCCAATGTGTTTTTGTCTCCGATAGTATTTTCTAGTTTTGATGATATAAAACTAAATTAAACCAAATAAAAGACATGTTATCTTACATCTCACAACCCTATGTTGTTTCTCAGCTGTGTAAATCAGGGCTCCGTGTTGCAGAGATTTCTAAGGGCAATTATTATAAACAGACTGCTTTACGGTGGAACTAAAAGCCACTGCCCTAATTAACTGCAGACATGTAAAAATGCTTGCAATAAATTAAGTCATTTTGAAAAATGTTATTTCTACTCACAGTCAGCAATTTGTTCTGAAGCTGTTCAACATTAAAAGGTTATGTAAAACTTAAGAGGGATCACTGACCTTTCTGTAAGCAAAAACATCAGTTAGGTATGTTCAAGCACTCAAATGGGAAGAGAGAAAGAATCCATCATAACCACTGGTCTTAGCCCAGAATAATATTTTCATATTAGATCTGAAAGTTGGCTGGGCTAACAGCTGAAGTAAGACTTGTACTGACTCTTAAGTTAAACAAGCATGCTTGCTGCTACAAATCACAGATCTTCCAGGTACACAGTACCCAGTAAACTTTTTCAGTTTATGTTTCTTTTTGACCAGAGCACAAAACTCAACTTGTATCTGTTTTGAGCAGACTGGGCTAATCAATGGATCATCATGTTTACCTAAATACAGGCAGATATATCCAGATAAACAATAGGAAAGTAAATTAGCTGAATTGAACATATATCTCCCATTGACTATATACATTTTCCAGTTTACGCATATTCTTTCTATTTATCATATTAGAAGTATTGACATATCCATCCAGTAGAATTTTGTTTTCCTAATATAGTAGTGTACTTGAAACAATTTTCCAGGGACCCAGGGGGTTTCTAGTTTTTCTGATCGCTATAAAAAAGTCAAGCAAGGCGAGATGTGTTAGATGTGATTCACAACTTTGTTTACTTCCCTTCACCCTGGCCGCATTCAGTCAGGCAGGGTCAGGTCTGTGAAAGCAATGGAAAAGTTACCCACCAGGTATAAATACCACTGTGCAATTGAGTAATGAGCAGGCTTTAAAAATGCTTAAATCAGCTAAAAATAAACAGATTGCTCTAAACATTGAGTGCTGTATTACAGTATTTTGTGTGCTCCTCAAACATAAACCCTGAAAATATCGACAGAGCCCTAACACCACCTCATAATTTTCCATAAGCCATGTGTCACGATGGAAGTGGAACCAAACATCTGCAGGATGTTACAGATTGGAACAACCAACAATTTCAATTCACAGGCACAGAAAGGAACCAGTAGTGCCGGACCTTTTATATTGTCAAACTGCAAGAATAGCCCAGAAAACCCAGAGTGAATGAGCATTCAATAAATGAAGGATTCTTCTGGAACATTTTTCTGCCTATGCTCATTATTCATTGTTGCAACTGACTCTACTGGCATAGTCTATAGCTGATTCCACAGACGGAGCTTATCGAATCCAGTTCAGCCTGGAATACTGGGTCTCAAATGTTATATCAAATAAAGAAATTAATTAAAGTTCAGTTTATTGCTAGCTCTTTACATTTTAATAAACTAGACTTGTTCTGCAAGTGACAGCTAGACCAAAATTCAAGATGTGCTGTTTAACATTTCCAATCGCATGACTAATATCTGTAGCTAACAGACATCTTGAACTGGCAGCTGTCGTGCATACCAACACACTATTATGAAACACAATCCACCATCTTCAATACAGCGCCTCTAAAAAGCAGGCTCCATTCTCACTGCAGGCAGTTTTAACCATGGATGTATGCAGTGTCTGAAAGACTTGTTCTCATATTTCTGTCCAATACATCCCTTTTGATTTCATTTGACATCTGTGATTGTCATATTAGGTATTGCTCCTTTCTTCCTATTGAACTGGAAGGTGTGATTCACTCTTTCTTCTGATAGAATACCAGTCAACTAAGTTCCCCAAAATGTACAGCAATATAGGGTTACCAGACTACTGTCTGTACTCATACACCAGAATCCTGGCCATACATTATAACACCTCCCTGTGAGTGGAGAGAGGAGAAGTCTAGGGAATGTCATTACATAAACTTTTAGGACAATAGCAGTATATACTGACGCCAAGGTAAAAAGATAAGTATGTCAATAGTGGTAGTGTTCTAAACTGTAAAGTGTTGGGTAGGTTATGCACAAGTAAAGGAATAAAATGATAAAAAATATACTTAAGCAACACCTACAGCAGTGGTGCGCAAACTTTTTATATACCACCCTCCTTACTTAGCATACATTTTGTTGCACCCCCCCACCCCCCACCCCCCACGATCAACAGCATACAGAGTGTATGAGAAGTCGTCAGAGTGGATACAATCTGAGAGAGAGTGAAGCTATGCAACACTCAACAGGTCCTCTAGGTATAGCTGCTTATCAATTGCTTGGGACTGTTTTTTCTTTCTGCTGTGATTTTGACGACAGGCTGTGCTATGCTGTGGAATGGTGTATAAAAAAATAAAAAAAAACACCACAACAGCAGCACCCTTTTTTCCCCTCACAGTCAACTTTTTGAGATCCACTATCCAGTGAGGCTAAGGAGTGTGCATGATCAAAATAATAAAGTTTAAAAATAACACTGTAAACTGTTTTTGAAAATTCACATGTTTTGGCCTGACTGCTGTTCTGAAGTCCTAAAGGAATGTAAATAAAAGTCAAACAAATGTGTCACAATGGCACTGCTTAATGAAACAGGTATTAGAAATGTCTAAACAATCCTCAGGATGTGTTGGGGGGGGGGGGGGGGGGGGGGGGGGGATATATTTACCTCAGTGTCTGATTACTTCAGCCTTAAATAAGTAACAATTGGGACAAACTACTGCTTTCTGCGCTGGCTCTTTTGTCTGACCTTCTCCCTTAAGTTTAAGTCTGATTTTTAATGTTAAGGAGTAATTAAGAGAAATGAGAATTAAAGCGTGTAAAAGCTTGATGTTCAGTTTTCTCAAAGGAACACAGTACTTCTTCACCAGACCCACCTTAAACCTTTTTCAAGACCTATGACGGGTACAAAAACATAGTAAAAAATATATATATATATGGTGCCGTATTTTATGGAAACTGTAAAGTTTCCATTTTAAATCTTTTATCATGTAGTTTGTACAGACATTCTAAATTATCTTGGGTTAAATACTGTAGGACTAGAGCACTGATTTACATTTTGTTTTTATTGAGTTGGACTACTTTTTGTTTAACAACAGTACCTAAATGATCAAGTTACTGACTTTCATGAACACGTCCATATAAAAGATTTTCAACTGAATGCACATCTGAAATTAGAAAATATTAATCTCTGGGTAAACTCTCTGTCCTTTTATAACAGGCCACATTTGGTTGCCAGAGGTTTCCAGGCAACAAAACTATCCACATACAGACACCGGGTCTGCTTTGAAAGGTTCCAGGAAAATAATCTAGTGACAACTTGAGGTGAAATTTACTTGGAAGTCTACTACATTTTTCCATGCTTAATCTGGGCCTGTGACTGAGCACGTGTTTGGTGTGTGGTTGGTGCCTAGCAGCCATCTTGGTGAAGGAAGCTGGACCCAAGACGGCCACCCTTGCACTGCCACATGCCACTGTTTACCTGTTTGATTGGTTCATTGAGTGGAATCAGTTAAGCCCCTGGTCACATGGTACAAAGGAGTGTTTGTTTGGAGAGAGTGTGTTGGAGATAGTTCAGTGAAGATGTGTTGCCCAGCCTGAACATGGAGAAAGAAAGTAAGAGAATGCCAGAACAGCCAAAGCTTGGGTGTTATATGTTGTTTGTTTGAACAGTTTGTAGGATTTTTGTTTAAACCTTTTGTTACTTCCTGAACTGATTTATTTTGTTATTAAATTTCTGTGTTTGGAGTTTGCTATTTTTGCTGCTGAACAGCCTTGTCCACCCACCACTTCCACCCAATACTTCCATAACTTCCAATGGCAAAAGAAGATACACATTTAAACCATTTGTTTTAAACACTTCCCGGAACTCTCACTAACATTTGGGACTCCAAAGGTTAATAATTAATTATAGCCATATGTGGGGACAAAATTAGTTTAAATTGCAGTTATTTATTTAAAAAAAAAAAAACTTGTGTAAATACAGTTGGCATCATATCAATTCTGTGATGCATATTTGACAAGTGCACAGATATTACAGGTGTGGGTAAAGTCACACTTTATACAATAAAGCATTGACTGTTTCCCATCAATTGGTCGCTAGCTTTAAAAAAAAAAAAGTTGCATTCTCCTATGTAATGTTAAGATGATTGAACTTATTCAGCTGTTAATGTAACAACACTGTTGGCATCAGCTACAGGGCCCTTGGCGGTGGTCCTAGAATCTTGTTGCCCTTCTTTCTGTGCCTTCAACTGACATGTTTAATTGCTTTGCTGTGAATGGTTTGTACACAGCAGCATTGTAAAGAGGCCTACCGACTATCTTCAGGCTTGATCTCTTGTCTTGCATAAAAAGGGAGAACAGTTGTCATAGTAATCACTAATAACTGCTTAGAGCTGCTCTATACCAGCATTATAAAGATTTCTGTTAAAACACAGTTACAGTGCTGGAGAACACCCTGTCACTTCACCACCATTTTAACTGTCTGTGTTGTTTCCTGTGCTCTACATGGCAAATCATTACACATTATTTCTTGAATACCTGGATTAAAAGGGGAAATATTGTATCATATACATTTCCAGTTTTTTAATGCATTACCTGTTAATATCACAGTTGCTAGGTTGTTTCTGCTTTATTATTTTCCATGCTTACTATTTCAGCAAAAAACTATTTCTAAACATAAAACAACAGATAATCATACAGAGCACACATAATAGTATATAAAATATTATAATTTCAATATTAGGAAACTGTGTATTTTATAAAGTAAACTTTTATGGGACGAAGAAATTAAGTACAGTACACCCTTGCCATAACGCCCTTCATTATAACAATCCTGGCTCCTGGATCCCAAATAAACAAAACAAGATAATATGAACACATACTGTCAACTTCCTGGTCTGTATGCACAGGATGCCACCTCTGCAGTGAAGTCAGCTCTTTTGTCTTAATAAAAAGCATGCACTGTGCAACTATGCCTCTAAAACAAAAATCATTGTATGTTGCAACAAAGCTGGAAAGTATTTATTGTTTGCAAAAAAGGAGTTACACTGGCATATCTCTGTAGTGAATATAGGTTGTCAAAAAACACTCTGTTTTTGGCTTGTTCAGCAACCATGCGGCAAAGCAAAATTGATCAAAGAAAACAACATCAACAACAACAACAGCAGCAAATTTGAGGATCTGATGAACTTTTCATGTCGGGTTGATTTGGAATAAAAGCTCAATTTGGGATTCTTGCACGTTAGATTAAGATTTGGTGCACTTTTAAACAATTCATGTCAGATGACTTTGAAAAAAAGTTCAGCTTCAATTTTTTTTTGCTTTTTGGACTGCGTTGTAATTCTTTAACAAATAGGATATAGAATACTCCATACATGAGACGAACAGGTACGTGTGATTTATTCACAATCTTATCTCATTAACTTACTCCAATAGTTTATTGTTAATTTGATTGTCCTTTCGCTATAACAAACCCCTCGATAGAACAAAGAAAAGCCAATGGCCCCCAACAGCTGTGTTATAGCGAGGGTGTACTGCATTGAGGACAGCAGGTTAAAAGCACTCAACGACAAGAATGAGCCCTGATTCACTGGTATCAGTTCTAGTAATCGAATATCGTTTGTTTATTTTGTGAATATGGCATGTATGAAACATGTGCTGGTTTTGTGGTGCTGAAATGCATTTTTTTGGAAAATGTACCCAGGACAAAACACATTGCCTAATTAGAGCCTAAAACAAGCTTTAGGTCTTGTTCCCATAACCACAACCTAATCAAAGTCAAAAGACTTTAGCATCACATTTTTCATAGACTGAATTTGTACTTCCTCACCACAATCTTTAAATTCCAAATAATTTTATTTCATATAGCTTATGATTAACAAACACGTTGTGATGTGTGCATTCATAATGGATTTGCATAACTTTCATTCCGCTGTATTCATTAGTTAAAATGCCACTGAAAGCAAAGCTGTAGTTCATCACTTTGTTGAAATCTTGCAAGCAAACTGCTGCATCTGGTCTAAACAGCAAACCACAACAACTGTTTCAAAAGGTTACATGCAAGAAGGCATAAGTCTGCAACCTGAAGTACTTCCTTATGCATTGATTAGTACATTAAAATCAAATCAAACAAGTTTCCTGTGAGATTCAATAGGGTAAAGTGAAAATGCAGGCAGACCTGCTAATCAAGGGCAGATGTTGTTCTGTGCACGGGACAAATGAACATTGGTAAATCTATGAGGTTACAGTAATTGATATCTTAGAAATACGCAAGAAAAACACTCAGGTCAACAACTTGTGCTGCCTTATACTTTGTGCCAAATTCTAATTTCTCATTCAACATGCAGTACATAATTTTTCTTTAGAACTCTCTTATTTCTAATATTCCGCAGTGTTTCTGCATCTTAATCCACACAAGCGACACCTGGTGCTAGTGGTGGAAATTGCAAAGCAGGCTGAGAATTACAGTTACTATTTAAGTAGTGTTTGCAAGATCAGCTGGAGCCAGGTATCTGAATGTCCTTCAAATTACAGTAGATTAAAAGCCTCAGTACAGTACAGTATTGTCACTTATCACATTAATTTACATGCCCACAATTGTTCGATTCACAAGCAAAAACGTGTGTTAAAACTTGATATGTAGCACACTGTAGCTCACAGTGACCTACTTTCTCACTTTGCTGCATAGGTAAGTTATTGAAGGATTTAATGAAACTACACTGGGCACATCACCAACTGTTATGCTCTTCTATTCTACAAACTGCAGATGTGTCACTCTCACTCTGGTTCACAGGGGTGTTCTCCTCACTGATGAAGTCGAACGAAAGTGACATCTAAAACATGGAAGCCTCAAAAGAGTAGTGAAAACTATGTCAAACAAAATAGCAATTGCCAGTATAATATCTGAAACACCTATAGTTCAGGAGCTAGCGGTACCTTGCTCTGAATGCAAGTTCCATTCACCAATTTCTATTGGCCATACAAGTCGAGAATAGTCATAATGCCCCAACCAACCCCCCCACCCCTATATATATATATATATATATATATATATATATATATATATATATATATATATATATATATATATATATATATAGTGAATGGAAGTGTACTACAGACAGTATTTATCAAAGTATTTTGGAAAGCACTTATGAAACAATAATTCAAGATTTAAAAAAAGTACATAAGCGAAATGCATGACAGAAATAGCATAAAACTAGTGAGAAACAACTTAATTGCAGGAATTTACATTTCAATTATTGTTCTGTTATTGAGTGGTTTTGTGCTACTTGTATTGCATTTATGTTATTTGATTAGCAGTTGCTTAGAAATCGGGGCCATCAGTAGATGGGATTAGACTATAAGTTACTCCTCAATGGGACCCTAATAACTGCTAGACAGAAAGTTAATTTATTATTGATGCAGAGTAAGAGCTTCACTTGAGTCAAGGTGAAAAAAAGTCTAGAAACCTACAGCTAAATGATAGGGTGCTTGTGAGAAAGTGAAGTAATGACACATGCCTTTTTCACTGTCACAAACATCTGGCAAAGGCTCAATACACTGCATCATTTCTTGGCATATGTTGTCAGTAATGATACATTTGTTAACGCTACCAGCAGTTAGTTGGGCCAAACCTTTCTGCCACTTGTACTCGAAAACAAATTGTTATAGCTTATTCATTTGGACTGCAGTGTGATTTATCAGTGAGGGGTACTATGTTAACTGTCTGATAACATGTAGCGCTACACTTTGCAAGCCCTCTAGCTTGGATAATTCATAACAGGGACACTCCCTGTAACTCCTTCCCACAGGAGTCACAGAGTTGTCTTCTGTTATTGTACAATACCTATGATGTAAATTCAGGGCCGGATTTAAGGGTTGGCAACCCGCACATTTGTCCAGAGCTCTGGGCTGCCAAGGGTGCCCACAGCCCAGGTTAAAATAAATAAATGAATAAATACAAATCGTTATTTTATAGTTTGAAATCCAATTCACTTGCCCCGTTACCATGCTAGCTAAACACTGGCGTCTCTTACTGACCACGCACACGCAGTAAGACGGCGAGAGGGAGCGTGAGCACGCGAGAGAGAAATGAACAGAAAACAAATGGAAAAACTTAGCGGTGCAGCAAAGTGAGAAAAAAAACAAACAAACAAAAGAGAAATCAAGCTAGTGAAAGATGCCTGCTGGAAAAAATCCAGAAGATTAAATGATTTAAAGTGAAATGTGATAAAGATGAAGTAACGACAACAAATGAGCCTGATCACCCAGTTGACGAGGGTTTTGGGGGGGGGGGGGTCAAAGGAAAAGTCAGACCAGGAACAATAACACAGGACCGACAGACGTAGAGTTTGGTGAAGCTGTTGGTTGCGCTCAGCACTTAATAAACAAAATAAAAGATTTAAACAAAAACAGCACACCAAAACAGGACACGGCACTTGAGGCCAAATTAAACAGACTAACAAAACGAATAGACATGAACAGGGTGGACAAACACAAAACAAGTACGGTGCTGGTGCTTCCAGCATTCTTTATATTTAATTTGTTTGTTTATTTGTTTGTTTTTAATTCTCTCCTCTCCACAACCATTCTCCACTCACGAACACACAACCCTGAGTATGTGAAAACATGCTGCTTTTATGCAGCTGTACCGAAACTCGATTGCTAATCAATCATTCAATTGGAGTCTCGGTACAACTGCATGTGAATTAATAAAGTGCAATTCCCCGTGCTCACATATTATTACATTTTACCTGCACGTGAAGTGCTGTGCAATCCTCGTGCCTAAATACAAATATACATTTTAAACCACTCGTGTTACACCGAACTATTTATATCTTTGTACCAATGACTATACACCAACATTAACACACTACATACAACATAAAACACAAATAAATAGCACAGGGACAGGGCACTTTGCCACAAGGTGCTACTGGTCCTAATGTTTGAGGGTTATATGAAGTACTTATAACTATCGGTACTTTTACATGCCTTCATCTGAGAAGCTGTTTAGGGAGAGGGGTTCTGAACTAAACAGACCCAGATATCTCCGAAGTCAAGGTCGGGGAGTTCATGGCTCTCTAAGTGCTGTAAAAAGCACCGGCAGTGCACAATAGGGATCACAAACTCCTAGAATCTGCCACTTATCTCTATTATATCTTTGTATTTGTTTGGAGGGAATAACTGCATTATGTTTGAGGAGATAACTTCAAAGCTATTTAAACTTTGAATTGCAAATTGCTGCCTTCTGTAGATGTTACTTTATTTGTATTTTTTTTTTTTTTTTAAATTTTTGTGTTTGTTTATTTATTTTCTTCCTTTCTATACACCTGTCCAGGGACTTCCACAGACAATTGGCTCATAGTTAAATATGGGTGAGATGCATCTTATGACATGACATAAATGTAAAAATGTATACGTTGTCCCTGTCAAATAAATACATAAATGTGTGGATGAACCACTATGCATGTACTGGACAGAAGTCATTGCCAGAATCGGAGTGACAAGTACGTTGCGTCAGAGAGGAAAAAAAAAAAAAAAAAAAAAAGGGGGGGGGGCATGTCTGTTCTGTTTTCTTCTCCTGGGGCCTTGATATCTAAATCAGGCCCTGTGTAAATTATCAAAATAAAAGTTTAGGAATGAGAAAAGGCCATTTGGCCCATCAAGACTTGATTGACAGAATCACTGAATACAGCTGTGTACTGAGTAAAAACACAGCACTGACAGTTATTTTAGAATGTGGTATTTTGAGGTTTACAAACTAAATGTATTCATTTATAATCTAGCAAACCTCCTTCAGGGGGCAGTATAGTTTAGCTGAGCTATGAGGGCTATAAGGCCCTGGCTTTAATTACCAGCTCAGGTAAGGAATAAAAGTTTAACATCAAGGCAAATTAGTCATATTTCCTCTCTCAAATCTTGGTCAAACTCAGCTTTTTAAAAAAAATAAGTAAATGCAAGACAGCACCACATCACACTGTAGCTGTTTTTAATTTCTGAATCTGTATAACCCTTCCACCACTTTAAAAAAAAAAAAAAAAAAAAAAAAAAAAAAAGCAGAACATACAACTTATACAAAAGAAGATTTATGTAAATGAATTAAACTGCACAGATGTTAAACACAGTAAGTATGCCCCATATTTATACTTTCTTATTCAAAACTAGACATAATGCAGAATCTGTAATAAATCACACAGTTCTGCAAATGAAACCCAGTCTTTATTTAAAGTGCCAGGCCAATACATTCATATTTAACAGCAGTACACAGCTGTTGTTCATGAAATACATACATATTGTATCCCAGCACAGATGTTAAATTAATACAGGTAATCTTATGTCTTAAATGTTTAATGCTGTACTCTACATTCTATAAGAAAACGATTGTATACAGTCAGCCAATCAGCTTCCCATTCTAGCGGGCTACAACAGATGGTAGATGCCCGCTGGAATGTCTCAGCGCCAACTGTAAACCAACTTTAAAATCAATCTGCGTGCATAAGAGCTTTTTTTTAAATTACATTCCTGCTTACATCTAAAGTGACAACATGACAAACTACCTAACCTCTGAATCTCCTGAAAATGCTGCCACACAACCTACTTGGTATACCTACAAACCACTGGGTCAGAAAGCACTGCATATCAATGTATGTTAATGGCGGATTATTCATTTTATTACTATGATTATTATTATTAAGTTTAACACACTTAATTGTATAGCAGATTTTTTTTTAAAAAATATACACTTAAATGGAATTACACTTAAGCGGGTTGGTGATCCTTGTCCTGTAAAAAAAAAAAAAAAAAAATCCTTCATCTTGAACAGAATCCTAAAGCACTGCATTGTGAATAACCTGAAAACTCCCATCTGCCTACACCACTGTTTTGGGGTAATTTATGTACGAGATGTAAACAGAAATAGCTTTAGAATGATAAATATGTGTCATTCATTCAGAATAATGCTGAACTCTATATAAAAAGTTACACTTTTGAGCTAACTGCAATTGTTATATCTATAGACTGTAAATGCTGTCTTTACCTTTTGCAGGGGAGAAGTCTGATGACCCCCTGTCCCCTGACTGTTCCTTCTATCTTCAAACAAATATGGTCGCCAATGCCAACACTGAAAGAAAAACGAGTAAACGGAACAACTGTACTTGCTATCTGTTTTAATCTTTTTATAGGTAAAAATCGTGTCCCCTACCTTGGCCTTGATAACACAGAACTAGATCTTGTCTAAATGCCAGACAATCGGGTTGTTTACCCATCCTGAGATTAAGTACTTAAAGTTATCGGTACTTTTACATGCCTTCATCTGGGAAGCTGTGTTCTCAACTAAATAGATCCAGATATCTCTGAAGTAGAGGTTGAGGAGTTCATGGCTCTCTAAGTGCTGTAAAAAGCACCACTGGTGCACAATAGGGATCACAAACTCCTTGAATCTTCCACTTACCTCTACATCTTTTCAATTCCTGACACTGGTCGTGAGAAGTGTGTCTGTGGGAAATAACTCACACTGTAGTGTGGAAGATACTAAATTTGCATTAGCTAATTGGTCTTCAATCCTATCCTCAGCTGGATCCTTCAAACGAGACTCAAAATCAACCAATCATGCAGTGGATCCTAATCCTAATCTTGTTACCAGACCACCCAATCCACTCCGTCGCTCAAATGACGCTCCAATAACAAGCAGTTCACATGGACGTCGTACATGTACTGGCCAGTAATTGCTTTGTTCATTTCTCAAGCAATGTCCAGATTATAAATAGGTGTTAAAACCCCAACAAGTTAATAGAAAATAGAAAGTGATTTATTAAAACTCATTGTTTTTCTTTTTATATGTATGCCATCCTTTCTTTTTATTTAAAAAAATGTTCGGGACTATTTTCTCCGAACGTCTTTACTCAGCGGAAAGGTAACAAGTTCAAGGTGAATCTAGGTTTTAAGGTGTTTTTAATAAATAAAAAAAAAAAAACACAATCGTTTTTTAACAGCAATAGTGCCCTCTTCATGATTGTATACCGCGTGATAGTAGATATTTCATTAGCACCCTCACCTTCAGCTCGGGATGCATAACTCTCATCGTGGTCAACTATCACAGTAGAGCCATCATCGACGAGGCACTAGCGCTTAAGCCTATTCATTTATAATGTTACATTCATCATAACACAACACAAGGAGGAGTTTTAAGAACTGAAAGTGGGAAATTAGACAATAAAAAGATAAAAACGTCTCACTGAAATGTTTGCAAAAATGCAGTATTTTCTTTTTATTTTATTACTTTTATGTTTTCAAAATTTCACAAAATGTTTTAAAAATTTAACAAAAAAGAAACATGGCCATAAATTAAGACACATACCAGATTAATAATAAGGTTAAATAAATCTACTGAAGGGACCCATCCGTTTTTTTTTTTTTTTTTTTTGTGACAGCATTTTCAGAATACAACATGCAAAGGAAACATGTACATGTGAAAGATGTCTACTACACAAAACGAAAGCAGGTACAAGTTCCTTCCTTGTGGAAATTAGACGGACCATGTTTGTCACACAGGCTAATGTGTTTCCATAGCTTACACACTGCTTCATTAGGCATGCGCCAGAACATCTGTCAGTACACGCGGAAGTCAAGTTTTTTGGCTCAAAAGAGATGCTCCAGAAGAATGATTTTGGGCTTTGGCAATGCAGCATTATGCAAATGTTTTGGCGCATATGGATTATTATACAATGACCAAATACATTCAGAACAGCAAGGTGGGACAGTTTATATTTTACTTTTCATGTAGTGCCGATGCACCCCTTTAAGGAGTATCATAATTATCCATCATAATTAAGTTAAACAGAAAAATGTTGCATTCCATACACCCTCCGTCTACATCTGATAAGATGCTTGGGAGTTTCCAAACATTTAGGAGGAAGAGAGCAGTTGGAAAGATTGTGCTTCTGTATCCAACTCACTTCAGATACTAACCCAAGGCAAAATGACAATGACAAACACTAAAAAAGTCAAAACTCCCAATATAATTCCACATTTGTATTTGTGATGTCTGCTGTTATATGTGGGTATATTATCATGTACCGATTGGAAGTTAGACTTAACTTATTCTTCTGCATTGTTCTACTAAAAAAATATATGACTTAGTCCCCTAAACTCGTATGTTAATAAGAAGTAATTATATATGTTTAACACCTTGGTTATTCACTTTTGGAAGTTATTATTACCTGCTTCAAATGAAGGAACAGCACATACTGTTGTGTGATTGGGTTATCCTACATAACGGATTAATTTGATATGCAAATAACCCCACCATATAGTCTTTAGTACTTAAAACCTATATCTCCCTACTGAGTCACAATGGACAAGGCAGTCTTTGATAGAGGGCCAATTGCTGCTGCTTTTTGATTTTTCATTAAGATGATAAGTAATTTGCTTTAGATGCAGATTAACCTAAATGTGTTAAGTTTTGATGGTGATGAAGAGGTTCCATTAATCAACCAAATTTTGTGAAACAAACTTACCACTTTTATGCCAATTATCGGTTGAATTTGCGACAGGGTGCCATGCTCCAATCCCTTTTCACTGATTAACAAAAGCAAGGAAAATATTATTATTATTATTATTATTATTATGTCTTGCAACACTTTATTTTTTTGACAATGTAAAATTATGTATAAACTTGAACATTTGTAAACTAAAAGATATGAACCCTGTTAATAAGGTCAAGTCAAGTCGACCAATGGATACTGCTTGTTCCCTTAAGTCAATGACTTGTGTGAATTTAACACTTTTGTTGGAAAGCACTTAAAACAAGCTTCAGAATTATTTTTTCCAGTCCATTACAATCCCGGACCATGTCCTTAATTATTTAATTGAACACCTACGTTCAATTAAAACACACAAGTTGTTTGGAATAAAGACACTGTAATAAGGGCACGACTGGCAGAAAACCCTGAACTGGAATTGACTGGAAACATGAAGAGCCACACACAAGGATCACTGATCTAGGTCCTCTCCCAGGTGGGCAAAAATCCATTCAAAGTGGGTGTTTGTCTCAAACTTCAAAAACGTTCAGATGTTCTCTTACATGCACACAACACCTACCATGGAACCCCTCACTTCATGACATCGAATTTATACATCGAAAAAATAAAAATAAAAAAAAAGACTCAACACACTTTTCTAGAATGTGTTTTATATATTGTTAGGGGTACTGGAATAACCCAATAACATAACACTATCAATGTGTTTTATTATTATTATTATTATTATTATTATTATTATTATTATTATTATTATTATTATTATTTCAGATACATAAACTATTCACCTACTGCATTGTGATATTATTGATTCTATATACTTATTTTAAGGATATTAAGATTGAAATCTGAAGAACATATATCTGCGCTCCTTTACAGACACTCCTCAAGCCACCTGATTGGAAACTTTAAAGGGTGCAGCAGAAAATAAATGTTGTGCCATAAACGTCACACTGTAGTTTTGACATTAGGGACCTGCCTATCATGTAAACAAAATAAGACACGTTTTGTGCTTTGTGATATTTAAAAGTAGCACTGATTTAACAATGTGTACCACTTATGCTTCCTAATGCCGCCTCAATGTGGAAAATGCATTGATTACACTGCCAGAGAAAACACTTTTTGGTAGAAACAGGGTACTGCACCTTTAAGAATTTAAACAGAAGCGCCAAGTATTGCAGTCTCTTGTAAAACACTACATTTATTCACTTGATGCATTTCTACTCGGTGTTAAATAACAAATAGAACATATACATATAATATATACAGATCAATGTTCATCAATAAGATATACCTACAATTTAGTGAACAGTATCTGCGGTTGCATACAACGTGCAGGCAGACAAACTTTAAATGAATTTCTTTAACTTTACTCACCAATGAACTACCAGCAATTCCTTTCCACTTCGAAAACTCCAAGACTTTTGTGTGCACCGTATACCGCTGTTCTACCTGCCTGCTAGAACACACCCCGAATCTAGAAGTTTCATAAAACCGTGTTGACTGGCAATCTGCAAGTTCATAAATTGTGTTTCGTCCCTTCTGCGTTAGCTGTCTTTAGTTTGGGGATGACGCAAAAACACATTCATTTAGACTAGCCACAAAAGTCGCACAAACGAGCATGCGCACACTGAAAATAAATATGTATCTTGGATCCTGCCACATAAATTCTATTTATTTGTGTTTTGAATGTCTTTTGTTTGCATTGATATAACAATATTTATAGAAATTCTATCTGTATTTACTGCAGTCAAGATTAAATTCTGCCCACATATTTTAACAATATTCACTTGTTTTTGGCATAAAGAAGCTAAAACAAACGTTATAAAAAAAGCAAGTATATATATATATATATATATATATATATATATATATATTATATATATATATATATATATAAACTGGCGCATAATTGTTATTTTATTTGTGCAATAATTGTGGTATGATCAATCTCATTCAATCAACTAAAGTTAATAGTTACAATAACAATTCATTTATGGAGCTAAATAAATAAATAAAAAGTTATGGAGCTGAAAACTTTAATGTCACACCAAAAAAAAAACAAAAAAAACTTTTGGATACTCAGTGTGACTCGTAGCATGATATGACAGCTATGAACGCATGAATTACATTTCAGATGTAATTTGTGTTATAGTAAAAACAGGAATAACAAGCTCAGATTGCACATTCTCTCAAATCTATAGTTTGCTGCCGCCCACAGGAACCAACGGAAATAAACATCGTGCTGTCAGCTTTAGATCCAGTTTCTAGGTTGTGGGTTTGACTGAATTTAATAGCGAGCAGGACTGTGGAATTGTGGGTATAAAAATGTAAAACAAAAACAAACATTTAAAAAAAAACAAAAAGGTTAATTGACACTATTATTATTATTATTATTATTATTATTATTATTATTATTATTATTATTATTATTATTATTATTATTATAAACACAACCAGACAACCACATAACCAGAGCTTGTTCTTTTATATTATCATGTAAAATGTATTTACTTGCAGTAGTAGCACGAACTGCCTCTGGTCGGTTGATATAATTGTTCTACTTAATTAGGTTGTGCGTTTAAGTTTATGCATAGCTGTATATTTTGTGACATTGATTTTTAAAAGTTAAGAAACAACCTTAGATGTATTTAGTAAAACAACTATCTATCAGCGCTCTCAATAAACAAATAACTAATCAATATTGAAAAATCTGTGTACATGGCTCTGGAACCAATTGAGAGTTTCCACCAAACAAACTTTATTTCATCTCTATTGTACATGAACAGTAAAAACGAAATTGTGGATTTTTCTACTACGCATTAAAACAAAAGCTTTGAGAACTAGGAGAAATATCGCAGCATTTAGAGCAAATCATTTATAATAGAGTTACCTTTAAAAAAATAAATAAATACATTTTAAAAAAAAACACATCTGTATAAGATGTAACGAATGAGGAGGGGGTGTTGAGTTTATGGTTGTAATTTGTAGGGTATAACAAACAGAACCCCTTAAACAAGTGCCTGAGCCTTGTAAATAACCGACTGAGGTGAGCAATGAAAGGAGCTTCATTACCAACATATTGGCCTTTGACATGTCAGAGACCATACAGAATACATGTCAAGTGTCTTTAATGTCCAATCGTGCTTGTTAATTATGCATCAAGGGGTGGGTATATAAAAGCCAACCGGACCTACCCAATGCAAGACTAAACTGTCGTTGATTCACCAAAGCTGGTCCAGCATGAATCTTCTCAGAATTTTAAGTGTTCTTATCCTTTCGCCTCTGCTTTGGACACAAGCGACCAACAAGGCTGGATATGGCTCTTTGGATTCAGTACCAGGGACCTCTGTAACCAAGCGTTCTTCTGGATATCACTTTCCTCCTTATATGATGCATCTTTACAGAAGTTTGAAGTCCGCAAATCAGTCTGGAGCTTCGAAAAGCGATGAGCAAAAAGCAGTGGTGAAAGAGCTCGACACTGTCAGAAGTGTAATTGCGAAAAGTAAGGAGTGTGTATGTGTGTGTGTGTAATATATATATATATATTCATTGATTTTCCTTTAGATTTTGTACCTTGCTAAAAACCTATTAATAAATAATACAGAGTTTGGCTAAAGTACAGATTATACAATGCTGGTTAATATTTTAGTGTTTAATGATGATGATGATGATTAATATTAACCCAACTTCTGCACTCAGTATTGTAGGCCTATATGTTACAAAAAATCAGTAACTTGTCATTCTTAAATAAATAAATAAAATCAGTGCGCGGCATGTCATTCGTTATCTAGCTTTAAAAGTAGTTTTAACGCCCATCAGTTCGGTCCACCTCTATTGTTCAGATTGTCTTTCTGGTGTTTTAGTAACCCATGGTTGTCAAATCTCTGTCCCAGACAGCTCAGAAACGTTCAATACACATTCATCTCCCTGGATGAATAAGCATCACCAGGGATCAGTGTGTGAGCCTCGTCGACTTTCAGCCTAATTCTCAATGCAGACCCCGTTTCCTTAGGTGATGTGGATTGAGGCAGTTGCCAGATAGCACTACACAAATCGACTGTAACCCAAATGAGCATACTGCCACAGTTCTTTTCACACTTGTCTTGATTAGATTATCTAGCCAGTCTTCCAGCTCGTCTGTTCCTTAACCTGCTTTTACTTAAGTGTCCCGTTTCCTCCATAGCCATTAGGACAGTATGTAACAACACCAAGCACATAAAAACAACAGCCAGGGGCTTTGAAAAATACTTTTTTTTTTTTTTTTTTGGTGCTATTTGCTAGAATGGAGTTCATATTTATTTAATTTACATTTCAAATAGAAATATGATTGTTTCATGCAATCATATTTCTATATGATCCTACTTTAACGTCTTTTTTTTGTTTGGTTGATTCATAACTTGATACAAAAGTTAATATGAAGAATGTATTCAACAATCTTTCAAACACCTTTTGTATTAAATAATATTATGGATTTCCCTAATTCTGTTTTCTTAGCATTGTGTTTAGTCTACATCTTACAATTTTTAGCTTTTTAAAAATTATTAATAGGCTATTATTATAAATATACAGTGTTTCACTGGATCACAGCTTGTATACATTGTGGTGTTGTTGATGTGTTTCAGATTTCAGTTTTCGCTCTCGGCGTCCTTAACAAAAGTCTGAACAATTAGTTAAATGAGGGATAGTTAAGTGATCTTATTGAGTAATGTAGTATTCCATTCTGTAAACTAGCACTTTCATGTCATTGCAAGACTATAAATTCATTACAGTCCTCAATCGCCAATTAAAAGAAATGTCTCACCTTCTTTGCACAAACCATTAGACTCAGGACAGAAGTTAACAAAGCAGCACACCTTACGTTGCCACAAGGTGTGACAAATAGGATAGTCTTGATGATGACATGATGGTGTACATGTGCATATTGATCAAATATTCAATAGTTAAGTTTTTTTTTTTTTTTTTTTTTTTTTTTAAGGTTTTGAACGAATTGGAGGTCATTGGGTTGCCACGTTTGATTTTTCTTCACTGCTCACAGATGAAGAACTTCAGATGGCTGAGCTAAGAATCAGGCTACCCAGATTTCCAACTCCCACCAATTCCTCAGTGGAAGTCCACCACACACATGGATATCCCTGTAAGATTGGAATTTGCCTCGATCAGCAACAAATTGGTTTATTCTCTGCGTCATCGGTGATGAACTCATCCACCAACTGGAAAGTCTACAATGTAACGGGACTATTAACTGGATGGTTTAATAGAAACATGTATTCCAACAAGTTAAGAATTAAGAAAACAAAGAAAGTCAAACCAGTCAAGGGGAGCCTAGGGGGCCACAGAATCACCCTGCCTTCCAGGGAAAAGCCACAGGATCAGTATGCTGTCAACGATAGGGTCTTACTGGTTGTCTTTTCCCACTTGAAAGCAAAAGGGGGACCCTCGGCCAGCCTGCTCCGTACAGCTGAACAATCCAAATTTGTTGTTGGTGACAGAAAGGGTGAAGATAAACAGCAAAAAAGACACAAACGCAACAGAAAACAAAGAAACTGGCCTGTAAACCCCCTACCGGAACATGGGGCGGTCAGCAGACCCCTCTGTCGTAGAGTGGATTTGCACATAGATTTTAATCGAATTGGCTGGGGCTCATGGATTGTCTTCCCCAAGCGATACAATGCATACCGCTGCAAAGGTGCGTGCCCTACCCCTGTTGGAGAAGACTTCAAGCCCACGAATCATGCATACATGCAGGTACGATCTGTTTTATTTTTTTAATATTTTGTGGTTCTGCACTCATGATAAAACAGCCAGACTATTCATTAAACTTTTCAAGGTAGGTAAACAAGTCAACAACATTAGAATTTTAAACTTTGTTTTCATCATCAAAAATAATAGTAGGGTAACTGTTTTAATAAATGCAGAGTAGTATAATTTGTAGCCCAGTTAATAAACAACTTAGTTTCAAGGAGGCATAGTAAAAGTATTGTCAGTTTAGAGTTGTTTTTTTTGTTTGTTTGTTTGTTTTTAACATTCTTTTATCTTATTATCTGAAAATGTGCCTTATAGGTACTGATGTTTTTAAAGAGAATGGCAACATTAAAAAAAAAAAAAAAAAAAACAGTGCATGGTGGTTGGCTGAAAATTCCAAATGATGCTGGACCTAGTTATCCTGGTTTCTCTTATGGAACAATCCATTATATAATCAGTCAGACTCAAGCTGAGCTGTACTGTAAAATTGAAGCACAAAAGTTGGTTGTCTAACAACACGCCTAACAGTGCATAATTTCACAACAATGCACATTGTATCTTTTTGCCTAAAAACAGTATCCAAATTGCTCTGTAAAAGTGACATACAGTGTAATGGACTTGGTGTGTCTACTGGTAGCTAGAATACGTGGAGCTCCTCAGACATGATACTGGTGTATTTTTATAATATTGTGACTAACCAGTAATAAATTGATTGTTTTCTCTTCGTTAGAGTCTGCTGAAGCATTATCACCCTGACCGGGTTCCCTCTCCATGCTGTGTTCCGACCAAAATGAGCTCACTGAGCATGCTGTATCACGAGAACAAGGAGGTGGTGCTCCGGCACCATGAGGAAATGATTGTGGAAGAATGTGGCTGCCACTGAAGAACCAACAGCGAAGATATGAATTGATATCTACCTGAAATTACAGCAGCAGGACCGCTGCTTTCTACAAGCAGAGGCAACGGAAACTTCCAAACAGCTAGAGCAGGTTAATACCTGAAGGAGCTTGAGGAAAGTGAAACACCTGCATGCATCACAAAGAAAATGAAAACACTGTGAATACTGTAACTTTATTACAGTACCACATTGCTTGTGTATGGTTCTCAGTACAAACTGACACACTTTACCATTTGGTGCCATGAAGATGCCACTGATGTTTTTCAAGGTTTATAGTACTTTCATCTTTATTGAATGGCTGGGTGATATAATGCAGAGGAGGCCAAACAGAAATTATAATGGTATTGCATTTAAGCATAAAAGATTAGTTTTTATTAGCTATCAAAGTAGAGCACTAACAAGATCTGGGGGAGAGGGGGTGGTTATGTCACCCATCACAAGAATGGTCTTTAAAGAATTGTGCTATGCATTGCAGATAAATAATAAGATTGTAGTTTTAAATGGTTGTCTTTACTAATAAAATACCATTGACCTCTCCACTGCTGTCTTTATACTGACACTGAATGGATCGAGAGACCAATTAAGCACTCTGATATTTCATATGTAGACTGCAGCCAGCGATATAAAAAAGGCCATTTTAAGCTTCTATATTATTGTAAATATTGTATTAATTAAAAGTTATCTATTTAGATATTATTTTACTATTCTGCCACACAGGGAAATAAATCTATTCACATATGAATTGCTCTGTGTTGTCTTTAAATTAATAAAGAAAAGGATAAAATAATGGACCAGTCCAGTCCCGTGCAACAACAGAATCTCATACTCAATGGTAAAGGTATGCATGTACAGGTCAAACCTGCCTTTGGGTTGCGTTTTCTTAAATGGTACTTTATGATGGGTGAACAAAATTAAAGCCAACAAACATGTTATTATGACATCCTTATTACTAAGGAATTTTATTGATCCTATTGTAACAGTGTCTACTGGCATTGGCATAATTTCATTTGAAAATACACTGTTTTGTTACAAAGAATTTGAAACAGAAAAAGAAGTGTCACATGGAGCTTTTTTTTTTTTTTTTGCTTTGCTCCATAATGTACAAACTTACAGCCAAATTAGGCTAACAGCTGGTTTTCAGTTATCCGGAATATGTGCTCAGAAAAACAGAAAACAATGCTTTAACACAAAGTATGTTTTTTCACATGGCACAGATCATTAAATGGAGCATAAAGCCAAATGATTCCAGCATTTACATAACAGTGTGACAAATAAGCTGATTTTAATTCCATGTCCTTTAAAAACAAAAACAGAAAAACATCGAAGACCAGAACATTTTTGCATCTAGCCTCCATGCTTGTGAAATAAAAATATAAATTTTACCCTAAACAGAAACCATTAAATTGGTCGCTTTACATGGATCGACTTTATAACAATATCAGTTATATTTGTTACTTAGGTCTATCAAAACAGAACAGTAACTTTACTGTATAAACACATTTGTGTTTTAATGCTGCAGAGGAGTATTTATAATGTCTTCAAACAATGATAACAAACAAAAATGTCAAATAACTGCAGCTTTCCTTTAACTACTTGAAAAAGAGCATTATTGTTTAATTTTAGCCCAATCCAGACTGCAGTTTTATGGAACCAGATGAGGAAAGCAAAACAAATAAGATAAGTACACACAATGTCCCAATGTAGTGGGGTAGGAAGGGTACTTTTCTTTTGCTAAATTCTGCCTACTTCCTCTCCTTCATTTCTCATCTTCCAGAAAGGACTTTCCCCAACTCACCATCTCTCAAATAATATTTTTGTTCTCTTTGGGTATTTTCTGAAACCTTAACATTGACGAATTATTAATTTCATATGGTAAACAAAATGCACCTAGAAAAACTTGACTTTTTTGACCACATCAGGAAAAGTTAGACTGGAGGTGATAGTTTGAATTCTACTTTGGAAGTGAAACCCCAGTTATAAATGCAAGCCGCATGATTGATTCATTGTTTAGTTCTTTTGAGAAAGCTTCTTCTCCAAAATGTATATGAAAATGTAATCAAATGTTTGCAATTAATGATTAAGTCCTTGCAAATCACAAAACATGGCTTAAACCAGTGTAAGCAGAGATTTTTGTTTTGCTTTGAAACATGTTTGAATGCTTCTTTAGAATGACTTTCTAACACGATAGCTGCGTGCTGCATACTGTATGTACACACTCATATTTACATAGTGCAACTTGAGATCACTGCTTTTTATTATTCAAGTCAAACATTGTTATTCACATTCTCAAACACCAGGACCTTCTTTCTCAAAGACGCTAGTGCCCTTAAAAAAAGGGTATAGTCAGTCCAAACATGACCTGGCCTTCTGAATGGACTGCCTTTTATAGTGTAGATGTTTATAGACTTCAAAAAATAAAATGCATCCATAGAAAACTAGTGATAGTGTTTGTAAAAAAAACAGTCTAATAATTCTAATGTGACAGTATCAGAGATGCATCTGGGCCAGAATGATAATATAAACCCCATTTTGTTTCATGTCTTCCAAACGAACACCTACCTAAAAAAAAAAAAAAAAAAAAAATCAAAACAAAAAATTTTTTTTTTTGGTTACTAAAAAACAAAAGGATGTTTTTCCCGTGAAGTATATATAAAAAAAATTTTTTTTTTCAAAAAAAACAAACACAAAAAAAGGGATTTCCTTAAAACTATTTAGATGGTCTGATGACAAATTTCGTAAATGCCTTTACGGAAAGTTCCAAAGGTAAACTCGTTTTAAAGAAATTTGTTCGTTTACAGGACCAATTTATTTCCCTTATTTATATATATATATATATATATATATATATATATATATATATATATATATATATATATATATATATTTCTTTTTTTTTTTTGCAGGGCTGTGCCAGCAAATCAAATTCTTCACTGCAAATGAAACAATATGGATGTTCAGATAGTTCTCTCTATGCTGAACCATTCAACTCAGCTGACAGTTGCAGCATTACCCAGACAACACTACCTGTACTAGAGAGAACTAAAAGCAGAACCCATCATGCTTGCATTTTGGTACTTTCCAGAAATCCAGTGCTTGGAATAACACTGCAGTTCTGTTTCCATTTTAATGACAATGGTTGGTACACATGGAAATGTGTTTAATATAATTCAGTACTTCCAACACTTGCTTCAAAAAAATCTAATCAAATAAAAATACTGTTGCTACCAAATGAATAAACCTAGCAGACTGGACAAACACAAATCACTTCCAAAGATACAACATGTTTTCAACCACAGCCAATAAACAACTAGTTTCAAGCATAGCCATTGAAAAGCTAAAAGCCTGACTTTAAATACAGGTGGATCTCGAGTTGGTCCATATTTTAGAGGCTAACACACGCATTTGTTGTGGCCCAGTAAAGAAGATTTGATTAGAATTTCAGTAATAGCAGCCTCTATTTCATTTGACTTGGAAAGATAAAAGGTACATAGCAAACAAATGTATCGCTTTTCTGTCACATGATTACAGATTTTCCCACTTTCTGCTTAATTATTAAACAAACAAAAAAATTATACTAAGGGGGCTTAATATCTATATGCATAATACAGGTAGATCTTTTTCATATCTGTTCAATCTGTCACATTAGAGGAGGTAAATAATGTTAAAAAAATGCAACAAGTGGTTTTGAAAAACAACCAAGTGGCACAGCCCTATATGATACAACAGATAACATTTTATCACCAATAAGCTGAACCGATGGGGAGTTTTGCTATATTACTAAACGTCCTTGCTAAACTTGAGGAGGCTGTTAAATGAGATGGCTGTGATGACTCACAGCATTTTACAAGCCAAGCCACTGGCACACAGGTACCAGGTGATGCCAAGTATTCCACTGCGGGTCTTCCAGGCTAGATGTCCATCTCAAACTGAGAGTCATCTCCTTAAAGTAAAAAAAGAAAGAAACACAGTACTTACTAATACACAAGATATGCAGACACAGATTTGATAGTGGAAATCAGTAGGTAGTGGCATATTGTTTGTTGATTCTTCAAGATCCTACTCTTCAACTTCTTAAAAACTTAACAAAAAAGTAAAAATTTTTGGTCAGTTGTAACAAACTTGACAATGTAGTTCTTAGTCCTGTACCAAGTCGAGTACTAGCTGGTATGACACAATCAGTGGATCATCTCCAGCTCTGTACTATCGTCCTACCAATGATCCCCAGCTTTAGTACAGGCATCAGGATTAAACTGCTCATATCTACTTGGTGTATGGGAAAATGGCAGCGAGTGGGGGGGGGGGGGGGTCAGGGACTGCTGCATTCTTGTACTGCATATTTCAACTATAGTTTTATTGTAGAATTATAATAATACCCTTTATGTGAAAATAAATAAGTGCATTCTACAGTTTTTAAATAAAAAAGGAAAAATATTTTCCTTTCAAAACTAAAGAGTGAGAGAGATGTCAAGTACATTTCTAGATCAATCAATGCAATGTGAAGATAAGGCTTTTTACAGTAATCATTTAAGTGTAATCTTTTAATCATGTAATGCTGTTAATTTTTTTTAAGTATCAGTAATTACAGTGGGCAGTATCTAAATAAATATGAATGTACTTTTTTATTTATGATCATTTATTGCTTTGTTTAGTATGTTGAAAATACACATTGCATTGTGCTATTTGTAAGTAACAAATTAGTACAGCTCTGAAAGAATCACTGGATTAACTTAATTTACAAACCTCTAAGGGCAGAAGACTAATTGAAAACTAATCTTAAAACCCAACCTGCAGTGCATCCAGAAGCACCTGATTCATTGCAATTGAAACTATCCTGCAGTCTACCATTAGCCCTTCCTACTAACAACAGGATCATCTCCAGTTAGTACATAACTTTAAACAAAAACAAAGGGGGATTGTCATATTTGACAGATCCGTTTGTTCACGTTAAATGGATATGTAAAAAAACTGACAGGTCAATCATCCTGAGGAAAAAAAAAGTAACATGACCACAGTTTGGCAGCCATTTTAAGTCACAGTCAAAACATTTGTGATCGTGTTTCAAAACAAATTGTGAAGCAATGCCAACAGGAGGTGTTTGCTTAAAAGACTTAAGTAATTCATATATTTGCCCATCTGTAACAGCTGTAGAAAAGGTACACAAAGCAACTGAAGTAGACAAAGAAAAAAGGAACCGACCTGCTACTGATTTCCTCTCGTGCTTATTCATATTTTTAGTTTCCTCTTTTTTATTTTCAATGACGGTTTGGGGACTGGTCACTCCAGGGATGACAGGGAGGTGAGCAGGTGGAGTCTGAGCCAGAGGAGAATTGCGGCGATCCAACAGAAACTTGCGATCATAGATAATCCGGGTACCTAGACAAAGTGCCACATGTTAAAACATTTACCTGCACTTGATTTGACCAGAGCCCCAACACTGAATTTATAAAACTGACTCCCATTCTGTATGCTGACACCGACTGAAGAAGCCAGGGTGATTGTCTTAGAAAGTACACTTCCATACGTGTACTTACAAACTTGTACTTTGACTTGACAAGGCACCACGCTGAAGTGCTAATGAACTTATTTCTGAAGTTCAAATCTCTCATTGACTTTAAGCATCAGGGTCCTCTCGCTGACTACGACTTTAATTTGTATTGTGACAAAGATTTAAACAAACAAACAAACAAAAATGCTTTAGTAAAGCCTAGTGCGTTCGACAGTTGGGCTTTCACAGCACGAGAACAGATAGGATACAGTATTTAAAAACATTTTTTTTAATTTTTTTTTTTTTTTTTTTTAAAGATAACCTTTGCTTTACAAGTTACTCAAGTTCAATCACTATCAAGTAGTATATTTCAACTAGCTATTTTTTTCTTTCTTTTTTTCTTTACAAACATTACGTAACATAAGGGGAAGTGACCAAAAATGGCAAAGGCTGAGCAAAATCATAACCAGGCTGGGAGAAAAACAAATCTACCTGTGTAAACTGTATAGTATTTGCAATACTTACTGTGCCTATAAATTATTTATTTACAATCAGGTTCGAGATCCCTGCGCAGGGGTAGTGCAGTGTGCATTGTTTTGTTTGGGTTTAACACGTGACTAACACAGTAAACTTCGTGTTTGTACTCATAGGCTGTTGGACGAAGCCGTGAAACAGGTTCAGCATTATTATACATTCAAAATGATGTATTTGGGTCGTGTTACCTCCGGGAGTGGTGGAGAATAAAGTGCCCCCTGGGGTGGTGCAGTAATCATGAGGTAGCTGCGTTGTGTCGCTGATCAGCACCGTCCTGGTCGGGATGGCCCTGCTATCACTGTGCTGACAACCCGCTGACATGTCGCCTGAACTAGCGATTTATTAGCTAAAAAGGCGGTGGTGCTGAAGGACGGCTTATCCCGCGCTAGATCTTTCTTTTTGTTCAGTCTTAGCAGAAGCTTTCTTCCTCTCTCGCTCTCTCTGTCCTCCGGCAGTCAGCACGTCCCACTCCCTCGACCAGCCAGGAAACTGAGCACACGCACAAGCACAAAGGAAATGAGGTCAATACAGCATGCGTTTGGGCTTAACACATTCGGGGATCAAGAACGCACTCGCTGTATTCAGCGGGTTAATGGGGTACCAGTATGTAGAGTATGAATAATAATAATAATAATAATAATAATAATAATATAATAATAATAATAATAATAATAATAATATTATTAAAACATTTTTTAAGTATGCACGGAAAATAATATTTCACATTTGTATGTCATATATATATATATATATATATATATATATATATATATATATATATATATAATATATATATATATATATATATATATAACATTGTTCTATGCTTACATATATAACATATAACATTGTTCTATGCTTACTTTAAAAAAGGGTTTTGTGTCTGAAATAATTTTTAATAATGTCGTTGACACATAGTTGAAAATCGGGATTTGTTATTCAATACCAAGACAAGGTTTTCCAGATGTAGGCTTGGGAACTAGAATACCTGAAAACAGGTGACTGTCCTTGCACAGCCCGAATCGAAGATTGCCTTCATTGGGCAGTCAATAATGTTTCAGTAATGTGAAAAATAGGTCACTGTGTGCTAGGTAAAATAACTGTTGTCAATGGCCATGCAAACTTGACCATTTTCGAGCAAAAGTAGGACACCATGATTTAGATTTTGTAATATTATTTTACCTAATTTGCATTTATTTTAAAATTTACATTATTTGGCAAATAGTTAAATTATGCAAAACTGTACAACATGCAATTTATTGAGAATGTTTTATTTATTTATTTTATGAGATCTCCACAATACATTGCATTTCCTGGTATATTTGAGTCACTTTGAATTGGTGCACATGTGTAAAACCTGTTTTGAATAAGATAAACCGACAGGAAGGTCGCTCGTTTACTTTACAGTTATTGGAGTTTTATAGTTTTAAAATTGATTTTCTATCTCTTTGTAATGTTGTTATATTTATTTACGTATTAGTTAATTTTTTTATTTGACTGCTGTTTGCTGCTACTTCCTGGTACCAAAGACGTCAATGTTTTGTAGTTCAATTTCATCCAATGGTATAATTGCAATCAGTGTGACCTACAGCAAACCCAGAACGAGCGTTTATATATACTAATATATTATATATCTTAATATATATATATAGATATATATATATATATACATACTGAATTAATGTCAGAAACATTTTGAAATTCAAGAGTGTCAGCACAACTACAGCGACAGTGTTACAAATTAATAAATTAAGTGAAGTCTTTGTTTAGATATGTTTTAAGCCATATACGTAAACAGCGCAGACTCTGTGCGAAGCAGACTGAGCATAACGTTTGCAGTTTCCACAAGGTCCGCTTATCGTGCAACACAGTTAACTGTGATTGGTCTGACTACTAGGAAGCTGGTTGCTGCTGTTGTTCAATGTGCATCAAGTGAAAGCACAGGCTAGGTAAGATATTTGTGAACAGACTACCGCTTACTGCAGTGTGATTAATGGTGTTGTGCATGAACACGGGAAAGCAAATTAGCAAAAGTAGGGTCGCAATAATTTAAAACAAAATAATTAACTCCACGTTCTTGTGTTTTATATGTCAATTAGTTCTCCATATTAATGCAAACGGCACGATTTTGTCGACCAGTAACAATTATATACCAAGCATATCGGTGGTAGAAAATACAGATTGCAAGCAAACCACAGTAAGATTTATGGAAATTAACATTTACCAGTGGTTGTACAAGCGTGTTAACTACCAACACTGAAAATCAAACGTAATATCTTAAACTAAACTAACTACAGTAACCTATTGTTTTATTATTTTGTCGGTCAATTATGCAAAAACAAATCAAAGACAAAAAGCAGTGAAACGTTGTTGTTCTGTATTTTAATTAAATCTCAACTTCTAGATAAGGAGAGTTCTGGTCCTTGCTCGACTTCCAAAATAGCACCAGTTGCTGAGTCACAATCTCTGGGAGGCTGCAGACAGTAATTTAGGCAGATTTCAGAATGGAAATATATCATGTGCATTATTGTGTAATTAAATAAATATTGAACATTATATTTACTTTTCAGTACAATTTTGTATGTTAAAGAAAAATAAACACAATGTTTATTTGTAACATAAAACAAATATGTAACAAATGTAACACAAAGAAATAGAAACGTCTGGTATTTTTCCGTCCAGTCACTGTTAAGGGACAGGGGGTATTGAAACGGTGGGATCCACATTAATAACTTTGTATACAGGGCACAATAAACTGGGTACTGTTGCACAAGAATATTCTCACAGAATTCACACTAATAAGCAAAATGTGTAGCAAAATTAAATCTTTATAACCAGTTTTCCTTCTTTTAATTTGTATTTCTGTAGGACTCTGAAGAGAAGTAAGCGTGCTTAGTGAAAGACAATTGATTTGGTCCAGGCCAGGGAACATTAAGGAAGCATCTGGAACACAGATTGCTCACAGGTATTTGAAACAGTACATTTACAAGGGACACGTGTTACATGAGTACAATTTACAATATTTTTGATGTCTCATGTTTTCAGTTTATTTAGAACTAGGCCTAAACCTCATTATGATAAACCTTCACATGCTGAGAACATACACCTTTCTGGTAATATCAGTGCTTGTCAATCAACTTGACAGAGCAGATGAAAACAAAGCAAAAACAAAATAATGTGTTTATTAGTTTTTTCTGCCACCTTGTGGTACAATATCCAGGCATACCCTTGTATGTGACTACTTTAAGCCCCTTAACATAACTCTTGTCTTATGCCTAGACCAAACAGACTGTTGATTAAAGGCATGCGTTGTAATTTGTAATGCTATCTGTATGATTCTGCTAGCAGAATGTAGGAGGTTATGTTCAGTGTTTTTGTTATTCACTAGTTGTCTTCAGTATTGTCAATTTAATTGTAGAAGAGAATGGGGGACGCTGTAGCTAATGTTGCAAGGAGGATCAATGAAACTGTTGAAGAGGAGAAAGACACTCTTGGTAAGTGTGCTTAACAGATCTTTATTTGATCCTTTCTTGGACGGACCTGTATGTATTACCACTGCCTAGAGGTGTTTAGATTAATCATGACTTCATTAAACAGAAGGAATCATAGTCAGCCAGGTGGTGCTTGAAGGATGAATACACTTTAACTAATGTACAGGTTATCTCTGCTGTTTTCATCATAACTGAGGGGGGAAAGTGTTTATTTCTAGTTATGTATTCTTGTGAAATACAAAATTACAACAGCAGATGGCATCATTCTTTTTTTCTTTCTTTACAGCTAAATTTATAGATTAGCCTGGTTTTAAAGGTATATCCTCTAGCAATTTAGGTGTGTGTGTGTATGTATGTATATATATATATTCAAAAGCTGCTGTGTCCTAATACGAGTCATGCACTATGTCTGTCCGCAGAGACAATACATTATCTTGCAGTGTCCTTCGCAATTGTCTGGGGGTCCATTAGATTTTTTAAATTTATGTATTTTATTTTTCCCACTTCCTTTTACTTTCTAGTTGATTGGGCTGCACAATCAGTAATATGGCAAATCTGTGACTAGTAGATTTGGTATACAGTACACTGATAATGCAGGCTTGCATTGATAACATAGACTAACTATACACAGGGGCTAGCTAATATTAAGAGGGCTGTAGTCATCTCTGCACAGAATCTTTCCAGTGTGGAGAGCCAATTAAAAAGAAAAGCATTCATAAGTTTAAATAACCAAAGGTATGGAATTAAAGAGAAGTTATGGTAAGATTATATAATGCTCTAGTTAGACCCCGCTACTGTTCTGGTCATGTTACTACACCAAATACACATGCCAGTGTACAAAGAACTGTAACTAGGCTAATCCAATTCCTTATTAGCATAAACTGGGAGTACAGGTTAATAGTCTTGTTAGTCTTGGAAAAAGAGTTCGTAATGTCCTAAATTCAGAACAGTACCTATGAGGCACTTTTTATGCAGAGAGCAGCAATACATCCATTAATTATTTTAGCTGTCTTAACTTCTCCTTGATAGATGCTGTAATTTTTAATAATGATGGATGCAATGCAATTCCCCAGGACTACAAAATGCTCTAAAAAATATCCACTAGTAGCTTATCCTAGCAGTGTGTAGGTTCATCACCCCCCTAGTCAACTCACAACATTATATAATAAAAGAGAAAGACACAGGTTTTACCCCATTACTTGCTCTAGACAGGATTCTGTTATTCGTTATATAATACACTCCAATATGTAACATGTTAATTTCTTTGAAAAAATTAAACTGTAGAAACTATATCCAGTAAAATTGTGCACAATATATGTACAATTCCATTTTGTATGTGTGTTTTCCTTAGATTTGTCACAGAGCAAACTGATTAACTTCCCGGATGGAGTCTACAAAGTCCTGAGGAGTGTACAAGAGAAGATACATGTTATTACTTTGGCTAATAATGAGATTAAATCATTGACCAGCAAATTCATAACCAACTTCAGTCAACTAAGAGGTAGGTCAGCATGGATGTTCTTACTTAATCCCACTGCAAGACTAACTTTTGTTTTTTCTGTTTACACTTTCCAAAATGTTTATTATGACAGACACACTTGTGTACTTGCCACCGGATCCTTTTTTTATTTATTTTTTTATATATCTCTCCCTATATAAGTGAAATGAAACGAATATATCCTGGTGTTAAAACACGATCCTGTCCTTTGTGCAAAATAACTGTTTTAGGTTATGACAGTATATGAATAGGGATTTTGTCTCCACAAGCTTATATGCTGTTTGTGTTTTGTTGTGTGTTTTTTTATTACCAAGTCCACAGTATCATTTTTTTGACATGTATTTCCTTTTGTCTCATGTTGTTTACAATCATTTCTTCATTTCTTTCATTTTATGAGAGTGGGTTATATGCAAGAATATTTTTTCTAGTCTATTCAGTGGCAGCAAGCAGCACACACATATTCCCCCACCTGTTACCCATAACCTACATGCCACGAATAACTACAAATTGCTTTCCAGACCACTTAAGGGTTCAGCTAACGGGATACATTTCAGCAGCTGAAAAGCGTACAATTTCTATGACAACTGCAGTTAATTAATTTCAGGTCAGTCTGCAGTTTTGGTTTCATGCTAGTAAGACGACAGCAGTACAGCACAGAACTATTTACTGTATTGTTTTATATGTTGATATATTTGACACGGCAAATTGAAATCGAAAACAATACAACAGGCTAAACAGAAATGAGCTGCCTCTCAGCTAATGCAATTACCAAATAGCTAAAATAAACATTGCTGGGACCACACATTTCTTTATTTTGTGGTAATTTTCCAAACATTTGTCATTGCATCTTGGGACTGAAATATTATATGTCCAGGCTTTACAGTTCTGAGTCCACAGTCTCAGGTGCCTGCTCTTGCTAGATGCTAGTTCTTCTGCAACAGCTGTCCTATAAATATACAAAGGCTCAACTGTATGTTTTTTCTAGGATCAATGATGTGGCAGACTTTATTTTCCTATTTCTTTTGTGGCATTCAGTGTCTTCAGCGAGCAATAGATGGATATATATATATATATATATATATATGTATGTATGTTTCAAGGACCTCTGCCTAATGTACAATATCTTTCATGTGTCATGGTATAAGGCATAACATAGAATATCAAATGATTATTGCTGTTAGATTTATTATTTAAACAGAATGCAGTGCTGTGTTTTGGAAATGATTTAGCCAGTGAGATGCTAAAGCTTGTAAAGAAGTTTTCTAACTAAGCTGCTTGTTTTTCCTCTGATTTATTAAGGGGTAGCTTTTTATAAAATGACAAATAGCCTTGACTGGTATTAGACAACTTAGTTTGGTAAGATCGGTTTTGGTTTGGGAAAGTCATAACCGTTGCTTTCCTAATAGTAACTAGATCTGTAAATCCATTTAGAGCCAAGTTTATTGGTGGAGCAGTATGTTATTGCACTACTAATGACAAAGGATGTGCTTCACCAAAACACAAATAAAAAAGAGGAATGCTTTTCTTTTTAGAGTTGAATGTGGAAGGAAACAACCTGACCAAGCTTCCAGATGTGATTGGTACAATGTTGCACTTAACAACAATCAACCTAGCTCGGAATAAATTCACTGCCTTCCCCGAGAAGCTGACTGACATTAAGACTCTGGAGAGGATTAATCTGAAGGGAAATGAGATTACCGGTGAGTATAAAGGCGTTGTGAAATAGTCCCTGAGGGGGGAGAAAAAAAATTGCACTTCACTTTGATAAAAACGTGTTAGTTTTTCAGTTAACCAAAACAGTGACTGTACTTTGGTTTGTTATAAAACTGTATAACAGGTGGATGAAAGTAATGTATATAGCATCATTTTGGAGTTACACATTTTAGGATATATGATAAAACATGGAAAGACTTTTTGTATGTCACACTTTTAAATCCTGTATAGCACGTAGTTTTGCCCATACACACAGGTGAGTGGTAATTTCTATATTGGTGCTTTGTCTGTTTGTCCAACCACACAAGAGCATATTTGTCCTAGAATTATAGAGTTTATATAGAGAGGACAATTTTTTTTTCATAAATCTTGTTCTTGCCCTGTAGAATACAAGAATGTCTATTTGTGTGTAGAAACAGTTCTTTGTAAGCAGAAGAAAACTTATTTTCACCTCTCCTAAGGTGGATAAAGGATCTTTCATGTGGGATCAAGTTTTGTTTTGATGACATCCTTGGAATATTGTAAAGCAGAAAGACTGAAAACAGCCTGCTGAATATGAAAGGTACAAAACAGATGGGGTGATTATTTAGCTTCCACACCAACAACCACTCGATATATCGCGGGTGTCGGGGTCCGATATAAATCCACTATATATCGAGAGCCGTGATATAGCGAGAGACCCATAGAAAAACAAATTGGCTTACAAATAAATACTGTACAACCACTCCCTCGTTTTATCGGGGGCATCAGGGTCCAATATATGTCCTCAACGTAAACTGCTTTTTCTCATTTTTTGTGTAAAAAGCAGCACACCATTTTAATTCGTACATCGGAGGATAATTGCTTCTTATCAGCTTCAGTCTCCAATTAATTTCATGAGTCTTCCTCTCCTTTCTCAAATGTCCAAACTTCGCTGCATTGAAAGAATCCACTCCCAACCTTGCTTGTTGCTAGGGAGCTGACGTCAATGCCCTGTGAATTTTGCTAGTGCGTTGCTGCTGCCACACGTGAACACCTCGCAGGCTAAAATAAAAATCTCTTCAGCAAGTAGATATTTAATTTGCTTTGTGTTATTGTGCAATGCATGTGTATATGAGAACATCAGTACGATATTAATGCTTTGTTTTTAATTGTTTTGTATATTTTTGTTTGTGGTATTTTTATTTATTTTTTCTTCCACCAAAATTACAAATGCCGTTTGTGAAACGCTATTAGCTAAACAGAAGCCATTCAAAAAAAAATAAAAAATCATCCTTTAAACCAGAAGACAATCGAAAGTGATAGCTGTTGACGGAGGCGTGCATTGGAAACAAATCCTGGAAGTGATTCTCGATACCTACAGTTTATTAAGCCTGTCTCTCAAATCGCTCACATTTCTCTCTCCCTACTTTATATGTCTGGTGCCTGACTTGTGAATACTTTTTATAAAGCATTTAACTGAAGTAATTTCTTAAAACCCACGACTAATTTGGTGTTATATACTGATCTTGGTAAACGTTATATAAAAACTGGTGAGTTAATATGAGCACTATAGGTAATGCAAATAGTGGAATGTGTAATGAATAAACAGGTTTATATAGTATGGTTAATTTCTGGTCTCAATAATTGAAGAATAGTAGTTAGATGTCTATTTTATTGTAGAGGTGATTTTTAATAACTTAAAACTTTTATGGTCCTGTCCCTCCTTTTTTTTCTCAGAAGTGTTGAGTAGCTCACTGTTTCAGCCATAATCTTATACCTATTGCACCGTATCTTTTTACCTGTAGTATCTCGGGGTTCCAAGTGGTGGCAGCGTTACACTATTGGTTAGTGATCCAGTGCATGTCCTCCCAGTAGTGTGGTAGGATAAAGACATATCCTACCTTGATAGGTTTAGAGAAGTTAACAAGGAGGAGGAGTGTTACAGCTGTATGAGCAGCTGTTCTGCCGTAATGTTTGTCTACTTAAATAACCTTGTGGAAATGCAGGGATATACAGAACTGTACACATACGGATATGCACACTGTACGTATTAGAACAAAAAACGAAATATCGCTGTACTTTGCATTAACCAGCAGGAAGCAATTGTGTGGTCTCTAACTCGGGGGTGGTGCAAGTTTGCCCTCTTGTGGTGAAATTTAGAATGCAGTCTTTGGTGAACAGACTGCTTTTGAAAATCTCACCAGAAGAGGCCGGTTATGACCAAGAAAACTCCTGATAAAATGATTCCTGCGTAATACTGTTATCACATCTAACAGTAATCATATAATGGTAAAAAAAGAAAAAGTAGTGTGCCCACTTAATTTTTTTAAGAGTGTAAAATTTTTTTTATGTTTTTATTTGCCAATTTTTCATAACATTACTGTGATTTTGGGCTGTACAGAAATTTGACAGCCTGGGTATTTAAAATAGTCATCTGAAAGTTCCACAGAGTGCAATGCACTCTCACAACTAATCACAAGTAGTTATCACAATTAAGAAAAGAAAGAAAAAAAAAAAACCTTCCTTAAGGTGGCTATTAGCCGTGAAGCTGTAGGTATTAATTACATATACATGTTTTGGAAGGTCTATAACAAAGATTTTAAAAGCTTTTTATAATTCTAGGCATTTATTTTTTTGCAGGATTGATCAGACTGAAGGTTTTATTGCACAGTCGGTATACTGCAATGCTGTGTTGCTGTGTAGCATAGCAACAGCAGCTTACAACACTAGGGAATATGGACCTGATGCAGAGATTGGCATTTAGACATTAATTAAGTACAATTTAAGCATTCTCAGAGGTCACAGATATGTAGATGGGTGAAAGAAAAAACAATCAGTTTTCTTCTATCAGAACTAAAATGACAAATGTATAAAGTTGTTCGGGACTTACCAGGTTTTTCTTAGTAGTGTTTGTGTTACTGTTTCTTATGATGGAGTGTTTTATAGAGTGAATACTGGTATTTTCTAGTACTTGAAACAGACTTCCAGTGAGTTCCATAGTAAATAAAAAGTAATGTGGACCAATGAAAGCATTTCAGTACAGATTATGTGTACAGTATCACTTGTGTTTTGTTGGAATCTGGCCGGTGTCATCACATAATGATATCAGTGTTCACCTAATTGTGGAACATGCAGTATAATTTAGAATGCTTGCTAACTGATGCAGGCTCTAATAAGTACATTTTCTTTTTCTTTTTTTTTTTTTAATTTAGTCATCACCAATGTTTTTTTTTTTTTTTTTTTACCCCAGTTTTCTCCCCAGTTTGGAATGCCCAATTATTGTTTTTATCCTGGTTCACTGCTGCTAGCCCCTGGTGACTCGGGAACGGAGGCTGAAACACGCGTCCTCTGAAATGCATTCCTACCAATCCATAATTTTTCACACTGCGGATCCACAGCGAAGCCACCAGACTTGTAGTGCCAGAGGACAACACTGATATTAATGGCTCCACTGAACACCCGCAGGTACCCTATCAGCCACAGAGGTTGCTGGTGTGTGGTGAACTGTGGATTGCCCTGCCGACCTGGCTGTGCCACTCGGGAGCCACTAATAATAAGTACATTTTCAAGAATAATCCTGCTTGAACCCTATTTAAAGTAGTTGGATCTTGTGGCCATCACCATCAGTTATCAGCAGCTAACTCTAGTTTCATTAGTTCAGGACAAACCCTACGACACAATAATTAGATAAATAAACTTTATTGATGAGGTTCAATTAGATTAAGTGATAAATGTGTGGGGGTTTGTCCATCCTCCCGAACCTAAGTTGTAAATTAAATGTAGTAAAATATATAAACATATAAAATATAACAAATATATCTGATTTAGCTTATTGTATGGTATTAGCACAGTACTGCGGATATACATTGTATGGTTACATTACTCTTGAACTGTAGATTGAAATAAAAACGTACAAAATATATATTTTACATTTTAGTCTTGCTGTGATATATTGTAATGAACACTTCACAGATGCTTTTTCTGGCTTGATCAGTTTTTTACATATGTACACACCACATGTAAAAATGTATCTTTTTCTAATTTCATATTCTTATATGTCTTTAAAAACTAGCAAAATAATTATATTTCTTGCTTGTTCTTGGTTCAGATGCAGCTGTGATGATACACCTCTATTGTAACTGACTGCACTAAGGTAGCAGAGTGCTTCTTTTATCCACTTGCTGTTTTCAAAGGTTACCATGCGAAGCGTTGCTCATTGGCTATTCAGATTCACTGTCATGAAAGAGCACACAGACACCCAGGCACACCGGATATTGAAGATGTTAAGATGTGTGTCTGATTGTTTGGAATTATAAGAAGTATTTGTTTATTTGATTCCCTCTTGCTTGCGCGTTTTTAACGATTGATGTATTGTGTTTTCTGACTGTATTTAAAAGTAGCGGGGAAAAAAAGTGTCCAGCATTCAATTTTAACACTCCTAACAGCAAAGACTAATTATAAACACTGTGATTAAATTACTAAGACAGCCAGTTTTTCAGACAAACACGTTTTTCAGTGTTCATTTTCTGGTTCTGTTTTGAAAGAAATACATTGAATAAAAAATAATAATAAATGACTTACTTGCAACTAACTTGATACAATAAACTTGTTGTACTGTCATGAAAGGAAAGCACCAATGAGCAGATGTTACAAGTTGCAGTTTTTTTCTTCATTCTGATAGATTGTAAAATACTGGATATACCTTCCAGCAAGTATCCTCTGTTATTTTTCAAGATTAATCAATCAGTCATTTTTTCAGTCAATCAAAGCCCACAGGTGTGAGTAATCATTAATCAATTAAAACCTGTATTACAAACAAATATTAAATGATTCAATTATTAATCTAAACTGTATACACGCAATACTTCTAGGACATAACACACACATATATACAGTGCCGTGAAAAAGTGTTTGCCCCCTGTCTGATTTTCTGGATTTTTGCATATTTCTGACACTGAATGGTCAGATCTTCAACCAAAATCTAATATTAGATCAAAGGGACCCTGAGTGAACAAATAACACAACATTTTGATACTTATTTCATTTATTTATTAATTAAAGAAAGTTATGGAACACCCAATGCCCCCGTGTGAAAAAGTAATCGCCCCTTTAGACTCAATAACTGGTTACGCTACCTTTAGCAGCAATAACTGCAACCAAACGCTTCCTGTAGTTATTGATCAGTCTCTTACAGCGCCGTGGAGGAATTTTGGCCCACTCCTTGCAGAACTGCTTCAACTCCGTGACATTTGTGGGTTTTTGAGCATTAATTGCTCGTTTCAGGTCCTGCCACAACATCTCAATGGGGTTCAGGTCTGGACTTTGACTAAGCCATTCCAAAACTTTAAATTTCTTGTTTTTCAACCATTCTGATGTAGACTTGCATGTTTGTTTCGGATCATTGTCTTGCTGCATGACCCAGCTGTGCATCAGCTTCAGCTCATGGATGGATGTACTGACATTCTCCTGTAGAATTCTCTGATACAGAGCAGAATTCATGGTTCCTTCAATGATGGCAGGTCGTCCATGTCCTGATGCAGCAAAGCATCCCCAAATCGTGACACTACCACCACCATGCTTGACTGTTGGTATGAGGTTCTTACTGTGGAATGCAGTGTTTGGTTTGCGTCAGACATAACAGGCCAAAAGTTGGCCAAAAAGTTCCACTTTTGACTCATCTGTCCATAGAACATTGTTCCAGAACTCTTGAGGATCATCCAGGTGCTTTTTGGCAAACTTGAGACGAGCATTCATGTTCTTCTTAGTGAGCAGTGGTTTCCGCCTTGCTACTCTGCCATGAATCCCATTTTTGCCCAGTGTCTTTCCGATGATGGAGTCATGAACTTATCCCTTTAATTGGGTTGAGTTAACTAGGAGGGGCAGTAACTTTTTCACACCTAAAGATTGCATGTTTGATTACCTTGTACACCAAACAAATAGCACCAAACTTTGGTGTCATTTTTTTTTCCAGACTCCCTCTATGTACTATTACAACCCACAAAGAGATCTGACCAAATTGAATGTAAAAAATGTGCAAAAATGCAGAAAATCAAACGGGGGGGAAATACTTTTTCACGGCACTGTGTGAGTGTGTGTGTATCTATGTGTGTATTATATATAATAATATATACCATTATATATCATATAATATATCCTATATATATATATATATATATACAAAAACTGTACAAGTATGTATTTACGGCTCCTGGGCAGTTTATTCTGTTTAGTTCTGAGGTGGAAAAAAGCTTTAGAAGAATCTGATATGATGAAGCATATTAACAGTGAAGTCTCAAACAAACATGAAGATAAAGAAACTCTTTACTCTTAGGATCAATTAGTTAACCTAGACACCTATATATTTTGTAGGGTCCAGAGGTAAATGGTTGGAACTGTGAAAAAAAAAACTGCATCTTGAAAAAATCCATTGTAAGAAAAAAGCCATTACTTTTATTTTGTATGAATAATAGCTTGGTTTGCTATAATACAATTATTTCCACATTTATATCACAGTGTTATCAACACCTTTGCACTTCTATTTTTAATGACGTGGAAAATGATACATCTTTCAAAAGGTATCTTCCTTTATTCCACAAACTAATGAACAAGCTAAAATGTTTTGTGATAAGCCCCTTTCATTGGAAGAATTAGATTAGGTTATTAAACTTCCCAAGAGTAAGTCACCTAGTCCAGGTGGGTTGCCATTTAAATGTGATTAAGTGTGCTAGGAATGTATCAGAAGTTTGTTATTTTCAGGCATTAAAGGAATTTATAGAACATGGCGGTCTATCTGGTGCCATGAAGGTAATTAGACTGGTGCCCTGTAATTTTGTTCAGGTAATGGTTTTGGTGTATTTTTATGGATAAAAACCTGTTTAAATTGGGTAATCAAGTACCCAGAGACTGCTTTTTTCTTTTTCTTTTTTTTTTTTTTTAAAGTATAAGTTTTATAAGTTTTACCCCGGTTTTTCTCCCCAGTTATTATCTATATCCTCGGCTCACTGCTTGCAATCCTCACCCGCTGACTCGGGGAATGGAAACTGGAGCGCGCATCCTCTGAAATGTGCTCCTGCCAATCCGTCATTTTTTGCCTGCGGATCTACAGCGAGGCTACCAGACCTACAGTGCTGGGTGCCCCATCAGCCACTGGGGTCGCTGCTGCGCAGTGATCTGTGGATTCCCCTGAGGACTTAAGCCCTCACTACCCGGAAAGCACTCAGCCAATTGTGCGCTGCCCCCTAGGAATTCCCAGTCACAGTTGGCTGGCACATAGCCTGGACTCGAACCTGCGATCGCCAGGGTATAGGGCACATCCGCGTGGAGCGTCTTTGCTGGATGCGCCACTCAGGAGCCTAGAGACTGCATTTTTTTTTGATCACATTTGTTGTCAATTCCTGTCAGCTGGTGAGAAAAGGACTCTGCCTGTCAACATGTTACTGGCTCTCATTCCTTCAGTTAAGGTGTTAATCTGCAGCAAAAGCCAAAACTGAGTTTGTTGTGAAACATTTGTAGTAAAGCTGACCAGAAAAAAAAAAAAAGACTATAGATTGTTTTACCAATGTGCCTGAGCCTAGCTCTTAGCGTTAGTCCTCCATTAAAGTATGGCCTACACCTTTTGTTCTGACCCGCTGCTGCTGTACGAAGCATTGCTTCAGAGCGATGGTAAGCGTGTCATCATAGCTACTGCCTGTTGCCAAGGCTAAAGCATAGAATATTGTTGTAAACAGGCACCCAGCTACTTTCTTTTTGTTATGAAATTGAACATGTACAGTAGTTTTACTAAACGGGGAAAGTGCATGTGACCATTTTGATATACTATCGCTGAAGCCAACTTGGTTACTCTCAAATCTGTGTTTTGTAGATTTCTTCGGTTAAAAAGCTGCATGTTAATAAACAACTATCCCTTTTGTGTAAGCACCACAGGGTTCTTGTCCTTTGTTGATAGGATGTAACAAAGCTGCGGGACATTTTCTGCAGTAACTACTGTGGCTTGATTGTTTAATTTGTAATCAGCTTGGTGCAATGGGTTTTTTTTGTTTTTGTTTTTTTGAAGACATTGCTGTTTATTTTAGTTTTACTCTTCTACTCGACATATGCATAGCAGTTTTACTTGCGCTCACAAAAAGCTCAAAACACAGTTCTAAACAGTTTGTTTGCTTTGTTCTTTGATAAAACCCACTACAAAGTTAATGCCAGTCAACTTCAAGCACCAGCTATATACATGTGTATGTATATACACATACATATATATAAAATGCAACATGTAAAGTGTTAGTCCCATGTTTCATGAGCTGAAATAAAAGATCCCAGAAATTTTCCATACACACAAAAATTTCTCTCAAATTTTGTGCACAAATTTGTTTACATCCCTGTTAGTGAGCATTTCTCCTTTGCCAAGATAATCCATCCACCTGACAGGTGTGACATATCAAGAAGCTGATTAAACAGCATGATCATTACGCAGGTGCACCTTGTGCAGGGGACAATAAAAGGCCACTTTAAAATATGCAGTTTTGTCACAGAACACAATGCCACAGATGTCTCAAGTTTTTAGGGAGCGTGCAATTGGCATGCTGACTACAGGAATGTCCACCAGAGCTGTTGCCAGAGAATTGAATGCTCATTTCTCTACCATAAGCCTCCTCCAATGTCGTTTTAGAGAATTTGACAGTACGTCCAATCGGCCTCACAACCGCAGACCACATGTAACCGCGCCAGCCCAGGACTTCCACATCCGGCTTCTTCACTGCGGGATCGTCTGAGACCAGCCACTCGGATAGCTGATGAAACTGTGGGCTTGCACAACCGAAGAAGTTCTGCACAAACTGTCAGAAACCATCTCAGGGAAGCTCATCTGCGTGCTCGTCGTCCTCACCAGGGTCTTTACCTGACTGCAGTTCGGTGTCGTAACCGACTTCAGTGGGCAAATTCTCACCTTCGATGGCCACTGGCATGCTGGAGAAGTGTGCTCTTCACGGATGAATCCCGGTTTCAACTGTACAGGGCAGATGGCAGACAGTGTGTATGGCGTCATGTGGGCGAGCGGTTTGATGATGTCAGCGTTGTGAACAGAGTGTCCCATGGTGGCGGTGGGGTTATGGTTTGGGCAGGCATAAGCTACGGACAATGAGCACAATTGCATTTTATCGATGGCAATTTGAATGCACAGAGATACCGTGACAAGATCCTGATAATGCACGGCCCCATGTCGCAAGGATCTGTACACAATTCCTGGAAGCTGAAAATGTCCCAGTTCTTACATGGCCCGCATACTCACCAGACATGTCACCCATTGAGCATGTTTGGCATGCTCTGGATTGATGTGTACAGCGTGTTCCAGTTTCCGCCAATATCCAGCAACTTCGCACAGCCATTGAAGAGGAGTGGGACAACATTCCACAGGCCACAATCAACAGCTTGATCAACTCTATGCGAAGGAGATGTGTCGCGCTGCATGAGGCAAATGGTGTTCACACCAGATACTGACTGGTTTTCTGATCCACGCCCCTACCTTTTTTTTTTTAAGGTATCTGTGACCAGGAGATGCATATCTGTATTCCCAGTCATGTGAAATCCATAGATTAGGGCCTAATGAATTTATTTCATTAGGCCCTAATCTAATGTCAATTGAAATCTAATTATTTCAATTGACTGATTTCCTTATATGAACTGTAACAGAGTAAAATCTTTGAAATTGTTGCATGTTGCGTTTATATATTTGTTTAGTGTGTGTGTATATATATATATATATATATATATATATATATATATATATATATATATATATATATATATTAGCTTATGATCCTTAAGAAATAAAAAAAAAAATAATAATATTTAGGTAATGAAATGGAATGTAAAGCACTCATGTGATTTGTATAAAATTGGTTCATATCATTTTATAGGTACAAACTTAAGAAACCATGATCACTATCCTCGCATAACGGAACTAGATTTAAAAAAAACTGTTCACGTCTCAAACGCTCTCACCTAACACAGTGTTAAGCCTTGTTTGCAAAGTATGTTTAAATGTGCAATTTTACTTAGTGAGACATGGAAGGGAAGGTCTCTGCAGCGTACAAACCAGTACTGTACCAAAAAAAACCTGAATTTTCCAAATACCCTACCTGCAAAGCCTGTACCTTTGCCTTGTGTCTCACCACACCCCAGAGGTGTGGTATATTACATAATGACTGCACTCCCTGCTGTGTTTATTGCGTACACTGCAAATAACACATGCATGTAACATTTTTATGTCTTCTATAAAAAAAAAAAGATTAATTAAAGTTCTGTTGCAAAATGTAATGAGAACACTGTTCTGTTAATTATCTGTTTTGATCTCTCTTATATTTGCAATTGTTTTAATGGATTGCTTTTGCTGTCAATACCATGTGTAGCAACCTATAACACTCACTTTTGACAGCCTCTGAATCATCCACTTGTTACTACCTGTGCAGACTATAATTTGCTGTGGGAGGGTGGTTTCCTTTTATGCCGCTGTGAAATACTGAAACTCTTTTTGTAGCTATTGTAGAGGTGATTGTCCAAAATCGACACTCCTGTGACTATTACACGGTCTACAATGTAAAATAAAATATATACTTTAAAATTAGATTTATCTTTTTATGTTACATTCAGACGTTTAAAGTAATTTAAAAATACTTTTATTTGAAATTCTTTTTATTTACAAAGGTGCTTTCACTGTTTCTAAATTCTTGTAAAGGCTACAGTGTGCAATGATATTAGTGAAGCCTTACAAAAGACTAGGATTAATTACATCTGCAGCACTGTTAGCTGTCAAATAGAAACATATTTCTGGACCAGTAGTTAATGACCTTTTGTAACCTTAAATAATTCAGCCAGAAGGAAGAAAAAACATGCTTTATTTGTTTGTGTCTATTATTGTTTATTTTTTTTTTTTTACACAGAAGTGCCTATGGATAAGCTGGCAGCTATGCCATCTCTTCAGTGTCTCAATATGAAGTCAAATCCAATAAAGAAAGCAAAGTTGACCGCCTCCACACCTCCAATTACATTTGAGCTGCTGACAACTCCAGAAGACAATGTTGTTTAAATGAATTATAATTACAGAGCAGTACATTTAGTAATTCAATACTTTTGCTAAAAAATAAAAAAAACTTTATTTATTTTATTTTTTATTAATAATGCCCAAGTGGGGTTTGTGTAAATTCACATCAAGTAAATTTATTATACAAAATGTAATGCATTTTATTTTGTAATGTGTATAAATGGAGACTTGGAGGTCCAGTGGTTAAAGGGGCTTGTTATCAGTAGGTTTCTGATTCAATCTCAGCCTCAGACTCACTGTGTTTGACCCTGAGCAAGTCACTTAACCATCTTGTGCTCCGTCCTTTGAATGAGATGTAAAACAGATTCCCTTGGATCTCAAGTGAACAGGCAGCCTACAGGACTTTGCACACAGTTATAGTTTTTTTTTTCTTCAAAATTAAACAAATACCTATCTCATAAATCACTGCTGTACTGTAATGTAATTATTCCCCATTTTCAAACCGTTTCAAAAGGAAGCATGAAGCATGAAGTAGGAAGCAAGCTTACCTCTTATTCACACTGGTCATATCATGACTAGTCCGCATTTTCTTTTCTTGCAGATCGTTTGGCTCTTTGCCTGCAATATGCACATATTCCAGTGGCAATGGTGATGAAATGTTACTGCTGCTTTGTGGTACCTAATCATTCATGTCAAGAGCTGTAGTTCACACTTAATCCAATGGTCAAGAGCTGCATCAGGCCATGTGACCTACAAGATTCCAGAATGCAGCAATCTCTCTTTATTTGTATTTAAAGTAGTCTCAAAAATAGTATATCATATTTAGTATAGGCTGGCCAGATTAATTTTGATGGGGACCAGGGCTATTAACGTTTTGGGGGCCCCTCTTTGCATATTCAGTTCCTTCCCTTTACTGTTTTACCATCCACACTCGATTGACATTAATGTAAATTTATTTAGTCTTAGCTGATCCATGTCTGAGTTGAGTTAATGTTAGCACCAGAGTTAGTTACTGGCAGTGTCAAAGAAAAATCATAAAGCGATGTCTACATTGGGGAATGCAAACTGCAGGCTCTTTTGTCGTAAGGGGGAAGCAAGTTATTTGGGGATTTGTTGTACTCATCTCTTACAAGCTCTCTAAATTAAAGATGTATTTTCTGGAGTACTATTACCGCTGCATACATCTGTGGGTATTTTATTAAAATGGCTTGTCATCTTTGGTGTTTTGTTTAACATATCTTTCTCACAAAGCCATTTTAATTGTTGTGCTTTCTGCATTTTAGTGCAGCTCTCATACTTTGTAGGTGCTTTGGCAGACGTTTTCACCGGTTCGAAACTCCGTCAAGTTTGTGCTGCTGATAAAACTGGCACTTTACCTGGTCGCAGGTCAAATCATGTGATCAGACAGTCGCTGCTCCAACTGAATACGGCTTGGTAAAACAGCCCTATTGTTCCGATCCATACAGTGACACACTATTTATTTAGTTTATGTATTGTATTCTAAATTATATATATTTTTGGGGCTCCTCAAAATCCGAGGCCCCTGGCTACAACCACTAAAGCCCCTGCGTTAATCTGGCCCAGAGTATAGGTTATGTTGGCACTGCATTGCTGCTTTGAAATGCATTCTAAAACTAGGCTAGTGTATACTGTTTTTACAGCAAAACCTTCTGGAATATACCAATACTGGTACTGTGTTATTTAGTTTTTTTCCCAGCCTTAGGAGGATTCTGTATTTTTTTTTAAATTGTTATTTCTTCTTAGCCATGCTTACTTAATGTTCCAGCAAAGTTGTAAGCAGATACTGCAAATAGGGTGACCACCCGTCCCTAACTGGACAGAACAGTCCCTAAATGTATAGATCAAGTCCCGGTCCTGGACTAAATGCCTCCGGAATTTGTCCCGGATTTCTAGACACGTTGCAATCGTACAGTTTTGTGCCACAGTCAAACCATAGCATCTGTTTGAAGCAAAACCCGCCCCTGCCGCATCATTTTACAATGCCTTGCACAGCCCCAGAGTGATTGACACATTGGATCGAAGACGTAAAACTATATAATCCCACTATCATGTGACTTTTTACATGCACATGTTCCCCAAGAGCCTGACACAGATCTGATTTGGCGACAGCAAACAAAATACAATTCGTAGAAATATTTTAATTTCATTCAGTGTTTCTTTGTTTATGTGAACTGGCTGTCTAAAAGTTAAATTGACAGTGACAGTGATACGTTGGTAAAGGAAGTAAGGCCACAAAAAAAAAAAAAAAAAATTCAGAGAGGAATGGGTTATAAGAGTCTTTTATACATTATGTAGAAAAGCTTTTAGAATTGGATACTGAGGTGAAAACATCGTTAAGAAGCATTCAAAGTTGATACTTAATTTAGAAATACTGTTATTAAATGTACAGAAAATATACATAAAAAAAATATGTAACTATACAACGCCCGACCCCCCCCCCCCCATAAAAAAATGACAGGTGTCCCGTTTTTTGCATTTTGAAAAGATGGTGTCCGCACCTTCTAAAGCGAATCATGCACAATATAATGAGCTATTAAACAGGTAATAATTTAAAATGCAGATGGTATAAAATATATCTTTTATTATGGAGGTATTAAGAGAGTGCTAATCAATGCTTTAAATCCAGTTTGTCTGTGCCCTTGAAAGTCTTCTCTGCCAATTTGTAAGATGTTTTTAAGATATACCAATTTGCCAATCTTTCAGAGTGCCTCAGTGGGAGTTTAAGTGTTCTCTACTTGCAGCATTATTACTATTCAAAGGCCACTAAAAATGTTCCAAAAAAAATGTCATGTGTTTGGACAGATCTCCTTTGTGTTTGCTGCAAAATGCATGAGTGAGCTATCTGTATTGTACTAATTAATGATGTAAACATGTGTTCCTTTTAGAAAACTAGAAGCTGACATTTAAATAATATAGGTTGTCTCTTAAATCAAAGTGTTTATTTCTCTGTTGTCTGTTCTTCACTGACTTCCAATGGAGTATCGATTTGAAAAGGTATTTGTCAGTTCTGCACATTTGTTAAAAATAAATAAATAAATATGCGTGAAAACAGCAGCACAGTAATCATTACCTACTGTTTTTTTTTCTCTTTCGTTTTGAAAAATATTTTTTTGGCGGTACATTTAAATACAATTACTGTAAAAATAAAATAAAAAGATAAACCATTTAACAGCATTTCTTAGTTTATTGCCTGACTTATGACTTTTTTTTTTTTTTTTTTTAAGAGTACTGTACTTAATAGACACAGCTTTTGTAGTTACAGGAATTTTCCAGATTATCAGAGTACCTGAATATGATGACAAAACTACTGCTTGCTTCATATTGTCTTTTGAACTGTTTGAAGAAAACCCACCTTACCTGATTGTGATGAGTCCAGTAAGTACCTATTATGTCATCAATTTGTATGGATGATCAGTGATATAGCTAATTCAATGTGCACAGTTTTATAAACAAAGTCTTAAAATGTCTAAACAATTGTAATCACCTCCAACCTCCCACTTCTATTTCTCAGAGTGGAGCTAATCAATATACAGGAGAACATTTGTCATTTAAAAATTATACTATATTCATATGGCTGGGCTGAGATTGTGATTAAGTCGCTGAGCATTAGATCAGGTGTAAAACGGCAGCAGCTCTCCTATAGGTCTCCAGCATTTAACTAAGCAACCAAACATGGTTTTACATGTAATTACAAAAATCAAACAGAACTCAGGAGGAAAGAACTATATTTTAACAAGATTATTATCATAAAAAAGCTTATGTCCATGAGTAAAAAGTGTTGAGAAGGTTTAACATGAAAGCATTAGATATATCAACGATTCTCAAACTGGGTCAGGTCACTAGTGCCGTTCAATGGGGTCTCGAATACTATTTTAGTTTAAGAAACAGGTACGTTCATTCATTATTATTGGCACTTTTTACTCCAAGTGAGTCCTCATTTTTCTGTCCAATTGGAAAACGACAAAAAAAGTGTAGTGTACAAGACTGTTTTGTTTACCCTTTTTATTTTATGGTGTGTTTTGGTGCATACCTCCTTTCATTTTCTATTCCTCCCTACCCAGTAACTGCCTGTGTTCCTTCTTTGCCATAGCAATAATATTTAGCTACAGTATTTTAAAATGGAGCGTTTTCTGTAGAAGAGTATTATAAACTGTAGAGATGAAGGGGAGTCGAGCGGCACTGTAAGCAAAACCAGTGCTGACAACAAGGATCCGATCAGCAACAAAAAAAAAAAAAAAAAAACAAGAACCCGAAAGTATGATAAAAAAATGTTTGGAATACGGTTTTACCTGGTTTTGGTTCTGAAGAGGAGCTGTGGCCACAGAGTGTGTGGTGTGTGGTGAAGTGCTGGCTAAGGAGAGGTTAAAACCATTGAAAATGTTGCGGTACAGACAAAACACGCTTCTCTTCAAGGGAAACCTATCGATTTCTTTCAGCAAAAGTTGACAGAGCTAAGGGACCAGACAAAAGTACTCAAGTTGTACAACTAACGAGAAGGCCCTCTGTGTGTCTTTTACTGTGTAAAAAACTGTTTTTTCTACCTAGCTGGCTTCGATTATGATGGGACAAAGTACTGCCAGTTGTTATATTAAAATATCACATTATGATGTAAGTTTATAGATTTACCTGAAACTTGATTTGAAACTTTGAGGCAGGATTTGACTAAGCAGGGATACTGCATTGTTATTTTTTAGTGAATTATCGCAGTGAGCTTGAACGCAATTTCACGGTGCACATTATGACTATAATTCCCTGCATAACATACCATTTGTGGAATAGTTTCCAACATCAAAGATGCCTCATTTAATTTGTATTACTCTGAGCACCATGCAGCTTGCGATTAGAAATGCACTTGAAAGCACTTTACACAATGGCACAATTGAAACATGCAATTTATAATAATCTTAAAAATGCACTGATGTAAATTTGTGAATGTATGTAATTTAAGACTGCTTTGTCTTCTACTTGAAATCTGAATATGGAGTTGTTTTATTTTACGTGCTTCACTGTATTATTACCCATGGTTATTATTTTACCATGATTTACTACCAAGCTAAATCTCAGTATTTCTCAATATCTGTTTTCATAACAACAATAGATATCATATTCTTGGAAGTAACACTTGCTTCCCAGCCTTGGAGGCTGATCGGTTCGGTCTCACCTCAGCGAGGGCAGCTCTCCACAAGCCAAGGGAAAATCATGTCCTATTTTTGAAGTCACAAAGCACTTGTCTCCTTTTTGGGATTTTTCCTCCACACAGCACTTGCTCCTGTCCACTGAAATACCAATTCAAATGCTCCTTTACATAACCAGGTGAACATGTTTTTAGGGAGGGGAAATTTTGTGAAATGTATTTGTTGCAGGTGTTAGCATTGGGACATTACTTAAAAGAATACAAAGGTGGATAAGAGCCCTTCATGGAATGACTTGCTCTACCTGAATCATATTGAAAGCAGGGTCCTGACACTTGAGTCTCATGATAAGCCCTGTGTTCCAAGGAATCTGAGTGTATATACAACCATGATAGCAAAGGTAAGACTTATGTGTTTGTAAATGATTGTTGGTGCCTGACTGATCGGTGAATTACTGTACAGTATGAGACTGCAACTGGGACATCAAAGAGTTTAATCTATCAGCACCCTTAAGCACCAGCATCCCTCAAATGCAAACTACTGGCAGAATGGCATTCTGTAATTTGCCTATGGGAACTTTGTAGAATATATGGGTTGGGGCAATGAATTTGTAAAATCAAAGTACTTATGGGTGTTCCTAAAAATGCTTAATCCCTGTATAGATAGGAAACAGATTTTCTTTGATTATGTATTTTAGGTATTCTATAGATTTTGTTAAGCAATCCTAATACTCAGTGTTAAATGGAATCTTGTCATTAAGAATCTTGGAAAAATATAGCATTAGAGCATAAGCACATCTTTACTGTTGTGAACAAGCTACAGTATATGCATAGAGCTATTTAGTAACAGACTGAAGGCTTGCCAAATTAAACATTTGTATATTGCCTGTTTATAGGGTCTGATACATTCTGTTTTCTAAAATGGGATTGAAATGTTTAAAATATTTTTGTATCTGTCTTTTTTTTTCTGTTTTTAAGCTGCAAGAGGAATATAAAAAGTACAAGGCAAGCTACTGTATAACAAACTGCTTCTTAGAATACAGCTGCCATTGCTTGATATCTGAGTGAAATCTCTTGATCATTATCACGTCATAATAATGCAATATGTCATGTGTCTTACCATAATACTAGTTAGAAATGTTCAGTAGTAATGATTTCCATTACATGAGAGTAGATGTTAAAACTTCATGCTGATATTGGACACAGCACTCGCCAAGATAAGCACCACCTAAGTCATAGCTTCTTTTACCGTAAGCCAATGTGATCCATCTGCGTTTCCTTCCATCTGATGATGTAGATACCCTTTTGCCTGGTTGATGGCTGAAGTGTAATGCTGGCTCCAGGGATCAGCCTATTTTGCCTCCCTGATGCATCAGCACACACAACAGCTGCAATGCTGGCTCCAGGGATCAACCAACCAATGCGGCCTCCATAGCGCATCAGCATGATAGCCGTCTGGACCTAGCTGAGTAAGGCACTTCTCTGGGGTCTTCAAGTAAATAACATATGCAGTTAAGTGTCATCACCGGAGGCTGTATGTGTATTTATTTCAGAGCTTTGCATTACCTAGAAAACTGCTTGTCACAAGTTTGAGTGGGATATCTGGGAGTTTATGGAGGCTGTCTGTTTATGTTTCACAATTACTTAACCACTTCTCCAAATGTGATGAAACTTGCCAAGGACCTTCTTCAGTAGGCTGTCTGTGTCACACATGACATTTTTACATGTATAGTTGTGGCAGGGGATGAATGTCACTGACAAGCTTAGTTAGTGGGGTGTACAGTATTCTGGTTCACTCACTAAAACAGAAGCAGATCAGAAAACTTTGTGCTAGGGTTTCTTTGTTTTTGTTTTACTGACATCGGGTTCAAATAGTAGCATTATATCTTTGGTACAATTGTTAATATGAATCTAGACAGATACATATATAATATATCTATATAGTATACATTGTTAATATATAATATGGTCTATAGTATATATATGATATATATATATCTATATATATATATATATATCGATTAGTTAATATACATAAATATTTATATACATTAAATATAAATCGAATCTAACTAGAAATGCATTCCAGCAGCTATTGTTGGGTTTGGAGCAAGGGGCCCCGATTTCATTTGCACATTTGTTTGTAAAAGTAAAAGAAAACTGCTAATTTTACAAAACTAGTTAACACACACCCCAGAAGGTTCATTTAAGGAGCCAAAGGTTTTTAAATGTGGTTTCTTTAACATTAAAATTAACAGTTGTATTATTTTTTTTTTTACACAGGAAAAAATGCTAATTGGAAAAAAAGGTATCTGAAAGTCATTATCATGAGCCATGCACCTAGAAAATGAAATATGTACATGTTGAGGTAAAAAGTGCTTAGGGAATCTTCGGGGGGAGGGGGGAGGGGGTTAAAGACAAAGAACTTACTTAGTTTGGTAACCAGGCAGGGGACCGTTTCTGTTTATTACTGGGGAACTAACATTCCATTAAAGGCCATTGATGTTTTAGTAATCTTCCAGTCAGTGGTCATTTACGGATGTCGTTAGTTTTGAACATTTCTTAAATGTATTATTTAGTTTAGATAAATTGTTCCTGGGGACAGGTTAGACCACAATCTAAATGAAATGATACCAGTATTGTTCACTGGCAGGCATGGGTCATATGGCATGCAGTCTATATATACAGTGTAGTCTGAAGAGAAAATCTCATTTAGTATGTGATTCAATTAGCCATTAGGAACGTTGATGAGCCAAAGGGTCTCCTCTCATTCTCATGTTCTTAAGATGGCTCATTTTAACACATACCAGTAGAAACACAACTGTGAAAAACAAAAACAAAACAAACAAAAAAACCCACATTAACCACTAGAAGAAAGTTTGTTATTAATGTTGCAGAGTTTTAGAAGTTCAGCATAAAAACATTTAACTTACATACCTACAGATGCAGGAACAACATCACCTTAATTAAGGTTTAACCCCTCACATACTATTATTATTATTATTATTATTATTATTATTATTATTATAGAAGTAGTAGTAGTAGCGGTAGTGATAGTGTTATTGTTGTTATTAGTAGTAGTAGTAATAATGATGATAATAATAAAGTAGCATTCATTTCTGTACTCAATGGGTTAATCCCCATTTAGAGTTATTGTGTTAAATCATCATATATCTAAGGTAATGTGGGAGAAAGGTATAATCTCCAATTCTGCATTGCCCTATAGAATTAACACATTTTGCTTCATAAAATTAACACATTTTGCTTCACAAAGTTGAATGAAACCTGCTGAATAATGTTACATTAACATATTCTAGTGTTCCATATACTTCCGGTAGACTTTTGATATATATATATATATATATATATATATGGATATATATATATATATATAGATATAGATATAGATATGGATATAGATTTTGTCTCACTTTCCAAATTATAGGTGATGCATGTGCGGTTGCTTTGTTTGGAGGATATTAGGTTGTGTAGGTTTCCAGACATGAATATCAAAGCCATTTAATACCACTTCAAAGAGATCTAGCAGCAATGTTCAGTGTATATTTTAATTTAATTTCATTTTAATACTGTAGCATAACTGTCGTGATTCAGAAGTAGTATGAGTGTGAGCATATCTGCTAGATAATGACAACGTATCCTCGGAAACTACAAAAACTCTGGTACTCGGTATATTTAACACGACCTCCGATTTCAATATGGTCTGTTACTGGATTGAACTACTATTTATGCTGCTTTCTGTCAGATGTTCTCTTGCGTAGTGTGATTAAGCTTCTACATAAACCATCCCAGAAAGCTGAAGACGGAGATTTGAAAAGAGGATATTTTGTTGGTGTGCAAGAGCGTTTCTCAACTTTTGTAAGCGAAGAAAAATCTACCTTATGCATATTTATGAAGATCTGCTTAAAATTCCAAGCGAACTGAACGTGTAATTCGCAAACTAACTTCAGCAGAGGTGAGATCGAAAGCAGCTTGGTTCGATAGCAGAGACGCTATGAATGCACTGATTCTGTGAGCTCTGTAATATACTTTTAAAGGCGTGATCTTGGCAGAGTCACATCTAAATAATGGAAGGTAAGATTATTTGTATTTTGTCACAGCTTTGATTCTTGATTAATGTATCTTATACGACATGAAATATAATTGATCAAATTGAACAAGCTTATATTAGCATAGCGTATTAAATGTAGTAATTGATGTTTTAACACAATTTAAACTTTTTAAAAACTTCACGAACATTCTATTTTATTTTATTTTTTTATTTTATTTAACTGTAACCTGCTTCAGTCAGAAACCAGAAAACATCCTTTGTAGGGTTTGACGAACACTTAGATGTTAATTTAACAGTATTGTGTTTTTTTGCTTTACATATTTCATATAACACCATGTTGAAAATATTATCTCTTAATGACTTTGTAACTTCTTACAGCTAGCTAGATAAGTACATCTTTTGAATGAGAGAGCAAGCATGTGGGGAACGTGCGATGGATGAATGTATAACACCTTGATGTAAAATTGTATGTGATTCTCTATGGGACTGCAGCTTTAAATGTTACTGTTACACATATTTTGAGTTGTTCGGGGCTCTTTTTAGGGCGATGTGAGGTAACATTTACCGGTAATTAAAACGAAGCACCGGTGTAACACAAGAGTTGGAATATCGGAAAACCTGCGAAGTTTCCAGATTTCTTTTTTGTAATACAGGTGCTTTAAATGGTAGTTGCCAAAGATGTACAGTATAACAGCTACATATCCAGACAATGTAGCATTCGATATAGAACACTTCATTAAGGACCAATTTAAGTACTGTATACCGTGCTTCCCGAAAGAGGTAAAAACATTACGTATAATTATTGTCATTTGGTAGAAAAAGGACATTTCGCAAAATATATATAAAAAACAAAAATAATGAACACCAGTTTAATATTGGATGTTAATATACATGTTATTTAGGGCTGACCAGAACAGTTTGAAAATTAATCTCTGCCGAGTATAACGTTTCCTTAACACTTGTTATTTCCAATAATACTATTGACCTTTTATTTATGTAGTTGTCATATTTTACTGATATGACTTACTTAATGAAGTACTTAAGTTAATTAAACAAAGAAATGTATGCTTGATGAGTCACTATTGCTGTGAAAGTAAATAGTATAGTTACTTCAGATCGTAATGGAAAATGGTTGTTGTTCAAATGATGGCCTTCAGACCTAGAAGGCAACTAATAAAACAGTGCAGCTCTTACATTTCTTCTTTTGTTTTCTGTTCATTTTTACTTTTTATGGATTTATTTTGATTGATACACATTAATATGCAATTTTTAATAAGGCTTCTGGGGTTATATATACAGCATCATTTGATAGTAAAAATAGCATTAAATGTGACAACCAGTCACATCCTGCTGCTGTTTTCCACACTTTATCTTCTCTTTGAATTTGGTGATTCCCATTTATTCTGTGCAGCAGGTATAAGAATTACATTTTAAAAATACTTTTCAGTACTGGCAAGTTCTGAAAAGACCTTCGTGCTTCCATCTGATCACTGTGAGCTCAACTCAGTGTGTGATCACAGTCCGACCCACCACTGTTTCCATCAGCAGGAAGCAATAAAATCGTCTCTCAGTGTTTACCACAAAAGTGACACGATGATGGCACTGCTCTCCCTGATACAAACTCAAAACATCCCAACTCACAGAAATTTACTGGCGCTATGTCGTTATGTCAAACAAAGACATAATGGAAAATGTATGTTGTTCTCTTCGGGTTAAAAGTAAAACCCCCATTGTTACAAGGTCTTTTTTTTTTTTGTCACACCAGTATGTCGAATGTGCCTTTATTTTTTTTGCAGTGTTACGTGTGATTCACAGTATGTCACTCGCTGTGCTTCATTTGCATATGGCTTCAGTGCTTGGCTCGTGAACGGTGCCGAAACAAACTGTCACATTTCAAACTCAAACTGTTAGCGTTCCAGGTCAAAGTACAGAGATATCTTTCTGTGTCCGATGGGAATTAACGTGAGGGAATTCAGATCGCTTTCAAATCAATCCCAGCGACAGGTGGAAACAAGACATTATACATAATACTTAGTTTGTCCAGGATACTAAATAAACAGAATAAAATAAAATAAAAAAATACACAGTTCTAGAATTGGAATTTGGAATCATCTTGTAATCTAAGCACCACAGAGAGCTGCTGGTTGATAATAATGAACCGTCAATCTTTAAATTATCAATGGATTTTATTTAATCAAATTTGCAGTGATTGTATATCTTATCATCATGTCATGTTTTATAACGTTAGGTTACTTACCGTAACCCTGGTAGGTAGGTATTCATTGAGCATTTTATGTCAGAGCTGCCAGTAAGCCCCACTTCCTCTTTTGCATCGAACCCGCGAATGCAAGTGATGGGACTTCGCAAGGTTTGGTGGTCGTCTTCTCTTTCAGGGAACCAGGGTTACAGTAAGTAACCTAACGTTCCCTTTCAGTTCAAAGATGACCACCAACTAGTACTTTTGGGAACGTATACCGGAGCCGTCACCAGGGAGCGTGAACGGACAGCATACTAGGGATGCCTCGCTACACCCAACTAGTGTTGGTAGTGTGCGTGTGCACCCTCAAGGACCCTTGTGTCTATTGAAGACATAGAGGGATCTACCACATTGATTCGGTAGAACCTGGTGAATGTATGTGGAGTAGCCCAGCTAGCCGCAGTACAAATATCAGTCAATGATGCTCCTCGAAAGAACGCCCATGATGTGGCTACCCCTCTGGTAGAATGCTTGGCCACCCGTCTGAGCACGAGTGCCAGAACCTGGAGAGGGTAATTCACAAATGTAACAGTGATCCCTCGAAAGGGAGGAGGTCCCGCGTGGAACTACAGTGCGTAACTGGTGTGCATGGTGGCAAGCACCCAGGAGTGCAGTTACGCCAGTATTGCAGCTGATGTCATGTAAACGGGTGGGCCTGAGGCTGCAATGCTTCAGAACCCCTACTGGGGCTGCCGAATTGGGATGGAGCACACTGAGACGGCTGTCTAGGGCAACGGCCCTGGAACTGCCTTCTGCAATGCTGCTGCGTGGGTGCACCATGCCCTGCGTTCCCTTTTCCTTGTGGAAGGGTCCGGTTGCATGCTGCCATGGTGGCCTGCAGGCGGTGCCTCAGGTCACCCAGCAGAGCCATGGGAATCGGGACCGTCCGGAGCACAGGGAGGGAGTAGACGCCTCGCATTCTCGTAGAAGTGCTGCAGGATCTCCTCTACTGCTGGCCCAAAGATGTGCTCCGGGGATATTGGCGCATCCAACAGCATTATTATATCCACATCAGGAACCCTCATCTGTGACAGCCAAAGCTGTCTACGAGCCACCACCAGGCTCTCCAGGCTTCGGCTCAGGGCTTTTCCTTGAAGGCCAGAGATCTGGAGCAGTATGCTTGAAAAAAGGTGTAACTCTGAAGTCACTGGCTCAAGGAGTGGGGCTTCCCGTAGTATGTCATCCATATAGGCGGTCAGAATACTTGCCATATTCACCAACCGAGTCACCTGTGCTTCCGCTGCATAAGCCCGCTTGAAGTGCATCTCCGTGAACCTGTATTGCGGGTTTGGGCACACAGGGCCCTTGGGCAAGCCCCCCACTGGCGGAGCCTTGACCAAGACCGCAATGGTGGGGTCCACTGGGGGAAACCCACCAGGCCCAGCTTGTCCTTGCCCTCTAAGGAATCAAGTGGGGTTGCTTGCTTCAGTACACTGGGCGTGGATGCCGGATGATCCTAGGAGGACCGTACCTCCTCCATGAAATCTGGAAACTCTGGGAAGGGCTGAGGACAAGGAGCCACAGCCTTCATCCTGAACATGGACCGGCATGACTCAGCTGCTGTCGCCCAAGGGAGTTGCAAAAAGTTTGCAGCACATCCCATCAGGGCTGACATGGAGCTTGAAAACAGGGGCACACTAGCTTCCGAGTCAACCTGTCCTTCCTCCGTCTCAGTAGGGAAGGAGTCCTCTTTCCTGGAGGCTGCTATAGAGAGTGCATCCTCCTCCTCTGCCATCTATGCCAATGATTCCAGATCATTCAGAACTCTTGGGGGAGAGAGGCTGGTACTGGGACATGCACTGGTGGAACTGCGGTCGGAGTGGCGGCAGTCTGCTGCCGCAACAACCACTCCAGGGCCTGGGCCATCTGTGCCTTCAGGTCCATAATATTCCTTGCCTGTCTCGAACACTTGACCCGCTTCAACGTCTGTGGAGATGGGGAGCAGCTGTGAGAGGGTGGTGGCTGAGCCTGTGCACAGGGGATACCCTGCAAGGGGCTCTGGGACAGTTGGAGGAGGGGAGGAATGGGGGCTCCTAGGGTCTCAGATGGCTCTGGTCATAGGGGATGAACATTCCGTCCCCATAGCCATGTCAAGCCTTTTGCGAAGCATCTGGGGCTGGAACGCCGTCCGGATGTCGCAGAACGTCTCGGCACCTAGGGCTGAAGTGGCGTGCTGGACACCCAAGTACTGTGCACACAATGTATGCCCATCCTCCTGGGGCATGTTTCCCCTGCAGAACGTGCAAGCATGGAACCAAGACATGCTAACTGTGGTAAAACCCTTGGCACTGCACACTGTCTTGCACTGAGTGTAAGCACAGGAGTGCCTAAGCACCATTTGTACCGAGGTAGCAAAGCATCAAGGGTACTGCATGTATCAAGCACTGTGTGCCCCGAGTGCACAAAGACTGTTTGCGCCGAATGCCTTGTGCGCCAAATATCATGTGCACGGGTGCACCCCGTGTTCAGGACGCAGGCTGTGGCTCCTTGCCCTCAGCCCTTCCCAGCATCCCCCCCCCCCCCCCCCCCCCCCCCCTCTCCTCCATTGAGGCGCCATACACACCGAGGCACCAAAGCTCAGTGTGCACAGAGCACCGCGTGCATAAAGTGCACTAGTTGAAGAGCCCTGGCCTAAAGGTACAAATATGACAACATTTTAATTACAAGATAAAAATGTTCAACTTTTTAAAATTTTACTATGAATTTTAAATTACTAAATATTAACTGTACAAATGATAATTCTCTATGATTATTCTATTTTGTTCTGTCGGCAATTTCAACATTTCCAGGAAGCAAGAACTGTACCCTGTCTTTAAAAAAAACAACAACAACAACAAAAAAAAAATACTACACTGATTTCTGGAAGGAGAAATAAACCCATTAACGTAACTTAAAAAAAAGAAGAAATATCTAGAACTCAGAAACTTAATTGGCAGTGTCAATTATTTTTAATTAGTTTCGTCCTTGTGACAGGCTGGCAAGTGATGACGTCAGGCCAGAGTGCAGGAACAAAAACAAACAAGGTAGTGCAGTGGAAAACGCACTGCGGCGCTATTTATTTAAACACAAAAATAAATAAAATATTTAAAACAAGCAAAAACACTTTCTCACAGAGCACGAAAAATAAAAAGGCAAACAAAAACTAATCACGAACAAAACAAACAGGTCCGGCTGGGCAGTAGCCTTCACAGATCCTATAAGTTTGCTTAGTTTTAAATTTTTCTCTTCTCTCGCTCCCCTGTTCCTCCTCTGAACACCCACCCAGAGTGCAGAGAGCTGCAGGTTTATATACCATGGCCAAGGGGTTTAACTAGCTTGTAATTATTGTATTACCCCTCGGCCACAATCTGCATGAGTTTATTAATTACTCCTGGCAGAGAACGAGCTGCCAGCCTCTCCTCTGCCAGAACACGTTTTAAATAAAAAAACAATAACAAACCACGCGGCTATGCCATCATATATATACATAAATAAATAATAATACAAACACATACAAACAATGAATTCCACAGGGGCGGAGGGAGAGACCCTGTTCTAAAAATAGATAACACTCCTCGCCCTGTTACAGTCCTATTTTCACCTATAAGAAAAAAATTACAATAAATGTTTGCAGCAAAAAGCTTAGAAAATCCTTGCCAGATTGCCATATGTGTTGTGTATTATATTCTTTTAATTTGTTTTGACTTTTAGGATTCAATGTTTCCCAATATGTCAACAGCAGCCCCTATACCGACAACGAATCTCTGAGCAAATGGGACAATTACACATTCTCCTCATACTACCAGCACTCTTTCCCAATGGCAACCATATTCGTCTTAGCTTACATCTTCATATTCTTGCTATGCATGATTGGAAATATTCTCGTCTGCTTTATCGTGCTGAAGAACAAGCAGATGAAGACTGTCACAAACATGTTTATCCTGAACCTGGCGATCAGTGACCTGCTTGTGGGGCTTTTCTGCATGCCGACGACCCTCGTGGACAACTTGATTACAGGTAAGCTTGGATTGCAGCTCTCTTTTGTATTCCACGAACCCATTTATAATTCTGAGCGCAATCTCAAATAGCTTCTTTAGTATTATGTGCTGCTTGTATTGCTTATTGATCCTGTTCTGAAAATAGCTGCAATAAGTACTTTTGGCCAAGAGTGTTTTTTTAACATTTAACCATTATTCAAGCTTGTGAAAAATATGAATTAATTTAACCAATTAACTAGTAACACATTCAGGCAGCCAAATAATTGATTCTTTGGAGCCACAGTGCCAATTCTTATTCGCTCTATATGTCTGGTACAAAAACTTAATTACCTAACTAGAAAATAGTTAGTCCCTTACCTGTCAATGTACCTCTGCTAAACAAAACAAAATATTTCAGACATTAAACAACACCACATACTGGTTAATTGCCAAATAACATTCAAATGCATTTATTTTTTTATGAATATCACAATTGGCATTTTCAATTCCTTAGTGATATATTTAGTTATAAACGTTGCATTTCAAATGTGTCAAGATAATAAACAGCAAGAACATATTGTCTCAAATGATAACATTATAATTAAGGTTCCCCTTAATGGAACTGTGTATGACTTTGTAAATTAATGCACCTACAACTGTTAATATCTCATGCAGGCTAATATTTCATTGCAATTTTAGAATTTCATGGCTCTAGAAACTCTTCACTCAAAATCTAACGGCACCTTTCACTTTGACCTAAGATGGCTGCCTGTGTTACTTTTTTCTTTCCGTTTGATAAAGGCCTAGTGTTTTGAAATATTGGCTTCATACTTGGTACACAGCTGTATTCTGTGATTCTCTCAGTCAAGTTAGATTGTAGGAATGTGTCAGTTTCCTCTTTACCAATTTCTTAGCTTATGTCCAAAGTTTTATTGACTGCTTTGTTATCTTTAGAAAATGTCTCCCTTTAAAAACTAATTTAAAAAAAAAAAGTTGTAGTTTAAGGAATTGTTTAGTAATTTTCCAGCTTTCAGGTTGTGTTTGTTTTAGCCAACCGATAAGGAAACAATGCAAGAGCAGTTTACTGAAGTTCAAGATGGATCTGAAAAATAACAACTATTGGTATAAATAAGGGACATTAGGACATATGTATCACAATCTTCACACCAAAATCCAATTGTAAAGAATGTTTTTTTTTTAAATCGCTTTGAAAGAATGATTATGTATAGTGGTTGAAATAGTTGCAATCGAGGATGCCATTTAAACCATTCATCAGGTTGGTCTCGGTTATTCTCTAGGTTGGTCTATTTTTTTGTTACAGCTGGACAATTCCTACATGAATGCATGATTGGTATTGCAATACTCGTTGAATGTCTTTTCTATTTGTTTTTTTTAAGGTTAAAGTAAGTAAGGCACTTTGTTTTATAACATCAATTTCATCCTCCCTCGTTTTTTTTAAATTGTTTGGCTGTTAACTGCTGAATAAGCTCTCTACTGTTTTTATTGTTGTCAGTGTAACAAAAGCAAAAGCACTGTGGGGGGGTGGGGGGGTGGGGAGTTATTTTTTATCTTTTTTCTTCTGTCACTGCTTCAACTGTGCTTTAAAAATCTGATTTATAACCTCCTATTGTTACCTACTCTGTGTACGTTAAGTTGATTTTAAGATGGGGGGAATGTAAAATAAATAGGTTTGCTGGAGTGGCAGAATTATTGAAGAATTTAACAAATTCAAGATTCATTAGGAAAGTTTGCTATATGAATGGTTTAATTTATTATGTTTTCATAGGTTGGCCTTTTAATGATGCCATGTGTAAAATGAGTGGACTCATCCAAGGAGTGTCTGTTTCAGCTTCAGTTTTCACATTGGTAGCAATCGCTGTGGAAAGGTAAACCTTAACCTCTTGCGACAAAATATTTAAATTTTATTTCCCTTTGAATTATTGATAACCGAGAGACCCAAAGAAATCAACTCTTACCTTTTAGGAAACAATAATATTTGGAATGTACAATGTATTGTACACCGGGTCAGAAGAAGATAAAAATCATTAGTTTTACAAAGCAGTTGCAATTTTATAGACTTCTGTTTCCTTTTTGTCCAGTGTTATTTGAAGTTATTTAAAGCTCTGCAGAGTGTAATCAAGATAACAAAAAAGTACATTATAAGTATAGTAAAGCATGATAAAATGTATTTTAAACTGCTTAATTACTTTGTAGTTTAAGATCTGTTATAATATTTATGATAATGTAGTTTTCTTTTATTTTCATTTTTGAACTATATGTAATTGTTGTATTCAACTAGTAACATACCTCCCGCTGTATACAATTGTTGGCAAGCCAGCACAGGGCTTTTTAATTATTACTTCTTAGATTAACAAACACCATCATTAATTAAACCCAGCATTTTACAGCACTTTGTTTGAGTCAAATCTATATCTGCAGGTTGGCAAATCCCACTCATCAATGTAAACCCTTTTTGATTTCAGGTTTCGCTGTATTGTCTACCCATTCCGCCAGAAACTCTCCATAAAGAAAGCCGTTGTCACCATTGCAGTGATCTGGGGGCTTGCAGTGATCATCATGTGCCCCTCCGTTGTTACGTTGACAGTCTCAAGAGATAAATACCATTTTATGGTTGACAGTTACAAAACCATGTACCCTCTCTACACATGCTGGGAGGCCTGGCCTGACCAGGAGATGCGCAAAATCTACACCACAGTGCTGTTTTCCCACATCTATCTGGGACCCCTGACCCTGATAGTTATCATGTACGCCCGGATCGCCATCAAGCTCTACAAGTCCTCTGCTCCCATCCGGGATGCTCACTCCGAAGATCAGGATGGCCGGAGGATTTCCAAAAAGACGATTAAAGTCATCAAGATGCTGCTCATTGTGGCTTTGCTTTTCATGTTGTCCTGGCTGCCGCTGTGGACTCTGATGCTGCTGTCCGACTATGGCAATCTGACATCCAGCCAGCTCAACCTCATAACTGTGTACTTATTCCCCTTTGCACACTGGCTTGCTTTCTTCAACAGTAGCGTCAACCCTATTATCTACGGTTATTTCAATGAAAATTTCAAAAGAGGGTTCCAGGCTGCTATTAAGTTCCAGCTCTGCTTGACGGAAATGGAGCCTCAAGAGATGCATGAAAGAAGAGACAGAGCCGACACACGCAACAGGAGCTTTGTCAAGGTTCAGACCAGCACTTCCAAAGGTCAACAGGATGGCATCCGTACAGGTCTGATTGGTCGTAGGCATGGAAGGGTAACTCACCTTGGGATTGTGGTGGAGGACTTAGATAAAGGCTGTTCACACAACAGTGGCAGTGTTTCTGCATGGGATATTTAATCAAGATTCACGTGTTGGATCAAGGAACAGATAACTGGATTGTTCCAAAAATATTTAAAGACAGAGTTTAGGGATACTACAGATTATTTATTCATGCAAGAAATCCGAAACAATTCGATAAATTGAGCATAAATGCTATGTGACACACGTGATGGAATTTAATTAAAACAAAGTTTGCTTTTACAAAATTAGATATTTCATGTTTTGTCCCAAAACAGATCTATCTCTGTAGCTTTAAAATAAGTTAAGTTACGTTTATGATACCCCCCAACAAAATGTAAAAATCAACAAGCAGACATAATAATTATTTAAAAAAAACGAGGAGTACATTTTTTATGAAATGGTTATAAATTAAGCAATTAACTATTATTCTTTAGTAAATTAATATATTTCATGGTTTATCTTTACATTTTTTCTTAACACATTTTATTTTTGACTGCTGTTTATACATTTATTTATCTTTCTTTGTAATTGTGGCAAAGCAAAGCTCTGCCCTTTTTAAATTGGCAAGGATGGGGTTAATTTCCCCTACCTGCCTGGGTTTATTATGTTCAGGTGGCTGGGGTTGATTAATTGATTAGGTTAATTAACGATCAATCAGCGCCCAGCCACCTGACATAAAAGGAGGCCTCTGCTTCTCATTTGAGAGGAGGGAGCTGAGGAAGCAGATTGGTGTTTGTGGTTTCTTTGTGATTTGTGATTTGTGAATGCTACATTGTGACGGCCACTACTGGGCAGGATGCCCCTACAACCAGGCCCAGGAAGAGGTGCAGTATTCACCCCGGGCATCAGGGGCCACCCCACTACCTCCAGCACCACCACCTTCACCCTGAGACAGACCTCGTCCACGATCTCCGCATAGTTATCAACATGCTGTGGCGTCGAGATGGGGAGAGGTGGGAACAGTGGGAGGAACAACACCACCCAACGTCCTTCCCAGAGGTTGCCCTCATGGTGGTTAATTACCTGGCGGTAGACATGGGAGATGCCCCGGTCACTCCAATAAAGAGGGGTGAGCCGCCTTCCCGAGAGCCAGAGAGGGGTGAGCCGCCTTCCCGGGAGCCAGAGAGAGAGGAGGAGCTGCCGTCGCTCCGAGAGCCAGAGAGGGGCGAGGAGCTGCCGTCGCTCACAGAGCCAGAGAGGGGCGAGGAGCTGCCGTCGCTCCCAGAGCCAGAGAGGGGCGAGGAGCTGCCGTCGCTCCCAGAGCCAGAGAGGGGCGAGGAGCTGCCGTCGCTCCCAGAGCCAGAGAGGGGCGAGGAGCTGCCGTCGCTCCCATAGCCAGAGAGGGGCGAGGAGCTATGGCCCAAGGATGCCTGCCTTGCACTGCCCAGGGATGCCATGCCCGCTCTGCTCGGGGATGACACATTCGCATCGCCTGGGGTTGCCTGCTGCTCCGCATCGCCTGGGGTTGCCTGCTGCTCTGCTTCGCTTGGGACTGCTGGTGTCTCCTTTTTGTTTTCTAGGGTTGCCGAGGGTCCGCTGCCGCCGTCACTGTCTCCGCCACTAGAGGGAGCCGGGCCGCCTCCGCCGCCAGAGAGAGCCGGGCCGCCCGTCGCCGTCGCCATACTACCTTGGAGATCCGGGACCCCCTCAACCAAAGAAGGTTTGGGGGCTCCGACATCAACCCCGCCCACCACCACCCACCATAACAGCCCACCCAAGGGACATAATTGGACTCGAGGGGGGTGGGGGGAAGGGGGGAGTTGGCCGATTTGCGGCCGGTGTACGTTGTACATGGGGGGAGGTGTGTGGCAGAGTAAAGCTCTGCCCTTTTTAAATTGGCAAGGATGGGGTTAATTTCCCCTACCTGCCTGGGTTTATTATGTTCAGGTGGCTGGGGTTGATTAGGTTAATTAACGATCAATCAGCGCCCAGCCACCTGACATAAAAGGAGGCCTCTGCTTCTCATTTGAGAGGAGGGAGCTGAGGAAGCAGGTTGGTGTTTGTGGTTTTTGTGATTTGTGAATTCTACATCCAGTGAAGGCACTGCCCAGCCTGGATACTTTTATTTTTGTAAGTTTGTTTTTTGTACTGTTTTTTTTTGTGTTTAAATCCCTTTATTTTGCCCTTGTGCACTTTTATTTTGTTATTTATAATAAAATAGTTATTTTTTTGAACTTCAGACTGTCTCTGGGCCTCTATCCACTCACCAGCCTGCCACAGTAATTAATTTTGTTGATTTTTTTAAATTTATTTATTTTATCTAAAATGAGCGGGGGGTGGGGTCTTGAATGCCAAGTATTGAATTGTTGCAACAGTTTGATGTTTTTGGTCCCTAAAGTTGATCTCCTCTAGTATTTGTAAAATTTTATTCAGTAGTGTTTTCTGCATGTTATTTATAATACTTGTGGTGTTTAAGCTTTTATACTGTATTTGTGGTTTACATTGTGTAATAGGAGAACTATAAATGAAAATACACGCACCTTAATTAAAAAAAAAAGACTTTGCTTAAATGTAAAGCACGAGAAGTAGTCTTGCTGATGATGTCCAGTGTTTATAATAACTGACTTTGTATTGTACAATATATTCTGAAGACGTTTTATCTGGATCACCACTCATATTCTAGCAAACTCATGCATTAATGTTTGTGTATGTAAAACATCATACAGTGTGCTTCTGTACCCTGCCTGAAAAAGCAGTTTCTCCCTTTAACTTTGTATCACTGTTATATCACTGACTCTTTCTTTGTAATTGCAGTTTTTAAACACAATTGGCCAACTACTGTAAATAAAATGGAAATGCTGTGTAAAAATGTTTTAATAATGGGTTCCTCTGAATAATGTACATCCTGTTGAAAAAGCCAATGACTGCTGGTGAACTGGGAACCGGAACACAGCAATAAGAATAATGACAGTGTGTTGAACCAGGTAAATGCCTGAACAGCTATCAGATCTGATCAGCAATGCAATTACAAATGGCACTTTTAGAAACTAATGTTCTTTGTCATTTGTAATTGTACTTTGTATTGAGTTTCAGTCGTCACAGCCTGGTGACTTGTTAAAACTCAGAAGTTTAATGCATTCCTGTGGCATCAAAATAGCTTGCAAGTGCATCTGGTACCTTTAGCCTGTCTCCCTGCAACACGTGCCAAGTGGCTGTAACAAATATATTACGAACAAATTCTACATACAACAAGAAGAATACATTAGCTAAAATATAACATAGCGTACCAAGTTGTTCTTTAAGTGTGCTTTTTAATATGTGCAACCATTAACTCGGCAGACTCAAAAGGCATGCATAATATTATCTGAATGTTTCTACTGTTTAAAGGTCTAATAATGAGTGTTCTGTGTAACTCTGTATAGTGTTATTTATGTGTTTTAAAATGTGGCAAAGAACATTAGCATTGTGCTGTGCACTGAAGCACACATTTTAAACATCCTGTATTGGAGCTTGTGTAACAATGATATGATTCCCACAAAGAGGGATCCTTTTGGCACCACTTTTTTTTTTTTTTTTTTCTGTAGTAGTTTGTAAGCAAGGCCAATAATGTTCACAGCACAGAATCATACAGAAAAACACAATAGGGAATAAAAGAGGTGAGATATATATTTTCAGAAAAAATATAATGTAAAATATCCCTGAATATGGCTTTAGATTTCCAACAAGGCACATTGTTATTTGTTTATTGTAAAATGCTATTGATGTAAAATTAATGTGATTTTATTGTACTCCTGTTATGTGTTTGATTCTGTACAGTGCACACTTCAAAATAAATGCCCTTGCAGTAGCTGGTACAGTTTCGGTTATTGAATTAAGTCTATCTTCTTCTTTGTAATGCTTGTATTTGTTTAGAAAAATAAATATTCTTTATACACTGATTTCTTCTAATACATCCCTATTTATTGAATACTGTGGGGTTGTCTATATCCCTTTAGTTTCTGTATCCATTTTAATGAATGTTTTATTATATCATACAGGATAGTTTTGTTGGGGTTAGAAACCATAATCCAATTAAGTTCCAAACCCCAACAAAACTATCATGCAAGATTTATAAATGAAAATCCCAGCGCCCTTTTAAGTTTTTACAGTATACTACTTTAAACACTCAAGATAAAAATAATGTTGTTAATTTCAATGTATTTTTGTTATAAAACTTTCTGCCAAACACTCTTGATGTGAGTACTGTACTATCACAATTTACACACAGAAACACATAGTTTACCTTATGTATTAAATGATCCCCACACTAATAAAGGCTTACTAAAAAATACAAATGATTTAATCCCCTAGTGACTGTGAAAATCCATGGCAAAAAACCAGAGTGAGTACATGACGTCTAATTCTGGTCCTAACTGGGTTATAGCTAACTCGAGGCAGCCCTAGTTGGAGTTTTCATGCAACTCAACAGGTAATCCCTGAGCTTTGTCCAATATTAAGTTCTATTAGAGAATAACACCACCAAAAAAGAGAGCAAAAATATGTTAGCACCTGGTAATGACATGTTGCAGAACCCAAATGAGATCACAACAGTTTCATTCAAGCTTGACTTATACACATGTATTATCCTATGCAGTGAACTATGTTAACCAATTTTCTACCAAATGAAACTATTTTTTGTACTGTATGGTAGCGATTTATACTTTTTATCTATCCCATATTCTGGCAGATACAAGACTAGTGCCAGTTTAGACAATGACCAGCTAAAGCAGCTTCTTGGTCCATGCTATAAAACAGATAAAGCTCTCTCTGTAGCAATCCATTTTATTCAAAAGTATGCAAGGTCCTGTACTTTGTTAATGTACAAGGATAAAAAGAGTAGTGCCCCATTTTATTTTAAAATAAGTAAATACATTTTATTATCAGAGGAACACATTATCAGAATAAAGAAAACAACAACAAAAACACTCCTTTGCGTTGCTATGGTGGAGCTCACAGATGACACTCCTTAGTTATCCTTCTTACATATTTAGTTGATAGAGTAAGGCTTGGCAGGAGCCTGAAGGGAGGAAGTTTGTGTACCTACAGTTGAAACTACTCGACTACCAACAACAACCATCAGGAAATCACATTTAGTCTTCAATTGAACAAGATTGGGGGGAAACTGCAGCTTTAACTATTCTGGACTATTTCAAGCAGAGGAGAAGATAAATGGGCAGCAGGTGTTCTTAGGTTTTATTAGTCCTGTTAACCAGATGCCAATTATTGGCATGTCTATAAGCTGCTACAAAGTTAAAGTATATTTCTTTTATTAGCGCTTGTAGAAAAACAGATACCGTAAGGCAATGTTTTTATATCAAAAGAAACAATGTTATGGTAGCTAACTTTAACTTTAGTATTACTAAATATATTTTGATTTGGCTGCAGTGATACACACACACACTTAAGACACAATGAAATCAATGCAAACAATTCTTCCTTAACCTGTATCATCTTTGCAGTTTCTAGGATTTTGCTTTATTAATATTGCAATAACGCAATAAATACATTACATAAGTTGTACTTTGTAATTGCACAATATGGATGGGCAGGTTGTATACAAATTACCTGACAATGCACCAACTGTGCTATTGACAAAAATGAACGTGGCAAGATTATTGGTTAACTGCTCTCTGTTGCGCATGTCTGATTTTCAAATTCTGAGAGGTCAGACAAGATTGCCTAGAGGACGTGTAGACTGTGCTGTAGTTCTTAGTCAAACGGAGTGAAATGTCTTGAATGAACATGAGCTACATTAATGAGGAAAGAGGAAAGTGCAACACTTTGAGATACAAATCTAGCTGCGTCCGGTTACGTAGCTGATGGAATTAATTAAGAAGCCGTTCTTTATGAAGCAAGCAAGCCCGCGCTTCTAACAAGTTAAAAGGAGACGTGCTGTATTTTAATATTACATTTAAAACACCCCTTGCCATTTTCACCAGTAGAGAAAGATAATACTGTATATTTTTATTTTGTGGTTCTTAAAACCAAACTGCGTTAAAGCCAGGTGAGCTTGCGATAGAAAAACTGCAATTATCTGGGATGTGATGTGAACACGAAGGGCGCGATGTAAATGCAAGATATAGACTGACATGAGTGTATAGTTTCAGATTACAAAATGACTTTGGGACAGGTTTAAGGTGTTTTGTGTTTCACTGTATGTTGTATATTGAAATTGCTCCTTTTCTTTCAGAAAACTGAAGGAAAGTATATTTCTCCATTTCATGATGTACCAATGTATGCAGACAAAGCACAGGTAAAGTAACACATTGTTGGTCATGTAAATATACATGTGTATTACTTTGTTAAAGGCCAATACAAAATATAGGAATATTAGTAGGATCTCTTCTGCTTTATCTAAGAAACGGGTTATGTTTTTGTATATAGTCTTTTATACTGTACCATCTTTTGAAGACAAAACACAAGCCGTTTTTTTATAGAACCATACCTGGCCCCTAATCATAGAAGGAAGTCTGTAATGACAGTGTCAGAGTGTAGTTTTCACTTGATTTCCAAATGGGCAGAGCTTGGGGAATGAAATGATCATTGTGCATCCCCTGTTCTAAACGATATGGTTTAGTACAGTGTGTTTTGCTTAATCTTACTTTTCAAAGTTGCTTTGTGTATCATACAGGCCAATGGGGCCATTTTCAGTAAAGGTGTATCAATACATGAGTATGACCCACAATATCTATCATTGTGTCATTGTTGTTGTAGTATTTCAGATCCCAGAAGAGGAATGGGGGGAAAAAAAAAAGTTTGTATAGAAATTGTATTGTTTTTTTTTTTGTTTTTTTTTTAATTTAAATGAGATGTATCATAAAAACTAATGCGTTTCTTAATATCAAATTTCATTTTTTTTTTCTTACTGGCTAGCAAATATATACTTGTATTAATTCTGACATTTTTAGTTTTGTGATTCTGCACTTAATCTGGTTTTGTTATATATTTTAGTATACATAGTGTAGGTTACTGACTGCTAAAACATAATCTTTTAATCCTATCAAGAACAAAATTATCACAAATTATTTTAGTTGGTTTAGTTAGAAATTAGATTTTTCTTAAAATACACAGATAATTTAAAGTAAACTACCAAGGAAGCTGTTATAGATTTATTTTTCTTTTTATAAAGGAAGACTGAGCCCTGTATATTAATAGATCCTAACAAGGCTGTTTTCAGGATTTACAGTCAATGACCAGGTACAGAACTCTAGAACTAGGCTGTTGCTGCTAAAATAAGTACAAATATATGCTGTTCTCAAGGTATGAACTCTGCCTGCTGAAATGTACATTGTCACACTTGATGGTAAAACATTGAAAAGAAAAAAAATACTCTTGTTTAAACCAGTTTCATACAACTAGTAACTTCTTTACAACATACTGGTTACAATAATTGGGAGTTTGTTTTTAAAGCAACAACAGTTCCTTCTCTATCATAAATTGATTGTGCTGCTGTTTTCTCAGTTGAACCAATGGCTTAGCAAGTAAAGTTTTCCTCTGCTACTAATTTAGCTTGTAGCTTCATATTTTAAGGATTATAAAAATTTCATTTTGACTGGGGATGGCAGCCATATTGCAGTCATGTGACTTTGTGCTTTCCATATGATAGTGCTAACCCGCCAAAATGCACATTTGCATCATACTCCGCACACAACTGATTCTGTGATTCTGTCAAGTTGGATTATAGGTATCACACAAGACAAACTAAATCTTTTGTACTAGTCATATCTTATATGGATGCCATACTGAGGTCAATCAACTACTCATCTCTGCAACTGTACAAGACTTAATTGTGGATTATTGTTTCTACTACAGTATGTTGCAAGAAGCTAATAGAGGATGTTTCATGATCTTGACCTTAAGTTTTCCCACAGTCCTTAGTTTGTGTGACTTGCCTCCATGACCTACTTAGTTTGTGAGGTGCTGTATAGAGACAGTACTCTGTCTTAATTTTTGATAAACTGCTCTATTCTTTGATTATCTGGCAGAAGGTGGAAATTAAGCTGTTCACTACCAAATAGTTTTAACCTCTGTATACAGATCTTTTTCACATATAGCCCCCAGAGAAACCATTTCTATTTTTTGTTTGTTTTATATTACTGTAGGATAGCTGCCTTTGCATTATTCTTTCTTGCTGAAATGTTTAAAAGGGAAACTGAATTTGTATGCAGTGTCTATCTATATAAATTAGTTATGGGTTATTTAATAATTTAAAGAACAGTAATTCAGAGTTTAGATTCAAACTGTTGTAATCTGAATGCTTGAAGCAGTAATGCCTGATTTACTGTATGGGGGTGGGAGAATCCAAGCTGTGTTTCTTTAGATAAAAAGCACATTTCAATTGCGAAAGTAGGAACAGTGATTTCATACAATATCAATCAAGAGTTGCAGAAATGAGCAGGCAAACTTATGTAAGACTAACTTTTAAACTTCACTTTTTAAAGCCTGTTGTACAGTAGCTTCTGTTTAATCTGTTCTAGTTTAATAGTGTGGCATTTGTTGAACTGAAATCTCATTCAGTCTGTATAGGTTCTGGCAGAATGACCCAGTCATGTTGGGTATTTTGTAAAGTACAAAACATATTTGGACCATGTACTGTATAGTTTATTTATTTATTTATTAATTCGTTCATTTATTTGATTGCCCAGTTTTTACCCCCAATTTCTTCCCCAGTTTAGAATGTCCAACTATGTTCCATGCTCTGCAGCAATTCCACACGCAGTTCAGTTGAACTGAAGGTTCAGTGGGTGTCCTGATGATCGCACAACCAAACCAATGCACTCTTTCACACACATGAACTTGAGAACGGATGTCAGCGAGCTACCTGCCCCTGCAAGAAAAAGGCCAGTCCTGCATGTGTCCGTCTGAGCTCACCAACTTTTTAACTGATACAGCACTCCTTTGTTATTTCATATTTTGGTCATGTTGACTGTAAACTGTATGTACTATTTTACTGAATATGGGACTTTTTTTTTAAATCAGATTGTGAGAAAACAAGGGAGAAGGGAGCAGTTTATATTTTAAAACCCAAAATACAGTAAACCACTGATGCTGTTAGTGTTTGCCACATAGCTTGATAATTGTGTAATGGTAGGTTGAGTGAGATATGAAATTCCTAAAATGGCTAGCTTCATGATTGTACTGAAATTTGATATTGCAGTGCAATCTAAGTATTTCTGGCTTAGATTTTGTTGTACAGTATGGTGAGGGATAACATTTGGTTAAATCAGTTAAGAGTTTCAAAATCCAGGGATAAGGCAGTGCATTTACTGTACATGTACATATCACTGTAATCATATTTGGATTTTTACTAATAGTTAAGAAAACTGCTTCCAAAAAAACAAATCCAGTTTGAATGCTTGTTAGGGTAGTGCATGAGGGTATCAAAATCTTGGAATACGGTATATGAAGGCGATACCACTGTGGCAAGGTGTGTGTGTGTGTTATGAACATAACCTACTTGTTTTTAATAATACTGCTTTTAAAGTATTTATTATTATAATTTCAGTATTTATTATTAAATTATTAAATTTACTCTCCTAGTAACTGTTCAAACACTATTTTTGCATGTTTTAACCTTGTGATTTCTAATCTTATAAAGACACTAATCTTTAAAGAGAACAGTATTTAAAAGCTAATTTTGTTTTTGTTTGGACCTGGAGCTGCACAGTTGGTATAATGCTATCTTTTTTTTTTTTTTTTTTTTTTTAACCTAAAACAAAATGTGATCTGTGCAGAGCTCAGGATCTAGTGTTGTATCATTTTACTTTTTGAACCTGTAACTACATATAATCTGTCTGTTTGATGTTCTGTTTTCACAGTGTACATTTAAAATAACAGAAGGTCACATTTTATCATTGCAATGTCTGTTGATCAAGCAGTTGGTCAATCTCAGCAGTGTTTCCCAGTAGTCTACTGTATGTAATTTCTTGTGTTTGGGATGGTTTACTGTTTTGATTGTGTGTATGTGTATAATATATATGTATATATATATATATATATATATATATATATACACACACACACATATATTATGTATATATATATATATATTTGATTATATATACTATATATACATATATAGATATATATACATATATATCTTACATGTATGTATATATAGACATACATAATATAATACGTGATTGTTCACATGGACCTGAGTTCGTATAAAATATATGGACACGGAACACAATATCAGACATATAATATGTAGAATATGATATATACATATATATAGTATATATATATATATATATATATCTATGTATATATATATATATATATATATATATATATAATGTGTGTGTATGTATATAATATGTGTAAGTATGACATCAAGACTGAGATACAAAATAATGACTGACAAGGTAGAATGTCCTTGACGGGTTTTGTAAAGTAGCAGTTTTCTACATATTCATAAACAGTATGAGAAATGACTTGCCACCCTTTTTCAAAATGAAAATTATGAAATGTATCCTATTTTGAATGATACACTGTTTCCTTAAAAATGTTACACTTTTTGTACACTCACTATTGATATTTTGATATAATAAATCAATTTAGCAATGTTTACATGTATCTAGACAGTAAATATTTGATTGAACAGCAAACTGGTTTATATGTAAATTATCAGCTTAGCTATGTAGTCTTCAGTACTGTATACAATATTATATACAGTTTGGCCAAATTGTATTTCTGTCTGTCTCTTTAGGAGACTTGTCCCTATGGCAACACGAGTGGTCTTTCTAGAACAGTTTGAGTTCAGTCATTTTATTTTTTGAAACAAATACATTTGTTCTTCTGTAACTGTCAATTTGTTTAGTTTCTTTTAAACGTGAAGTTGAACATTTTATTTTACTGAGCTTATACTCTGCATAGTGATGTTAGTAATAGATGCCTGCTGTTAGTGACTCCTGAGATGTGATTTTTTTTAATTGAGTTGCTTGGGTATCTTGGCAACCACTCATTTAACTATTTGTAATCATATTGGTGTGGATAATTACTGTTAATAGTATGTGCACTGTACTAATTTGAAGATCATTTTACACAATATAACAGGTCTTGGGTCCCTAGCAACATAAAGGTTTCTAATTTTACTTAATCAACTGTTATGCTTGTTATTTGCAGCTGCAATAAAGGAGGTATTTCATATTAAAATTCTGTTCATATGTATTCGCATTCCCCACCTCAAACTAAGTAGGTAATGGAGGTAAGTCGCACATACTTGTTCATAGATAAGGATTGTGGGGAAGGTCAAGGTCGTGAAACATCCTCCTCTATTTGGTTCTTGCAATGTACTGTAGTAGAAACAATAATCAAAAAATTAATAAGCTTATACAGTTGTAAAGTTGGGTAGAAATGATTTTTACTGTAGATCTTTCAAACATAAAATGGTAACAATAGCCATCAAAAGTAAGTTGGTCTATTTTTCTCAATGTAGAAGTAGTACCAACAGGGTTATTTGTATGGAATTTACAATTGATTAATTAGGTTCCTAAACTCTTTTCAGAACATTCCGTAAAACAAAAGTAGTTCATACCTGACATCCTTTGCAAAGCACAGCTTAGATGATTTTAAGATGTAAATAAGGTGTGTCCTGGAATCGGTCTGTTACTATCAGTACTTGCTAGCTATTAATGTGACAAAAATCTACAGGATGGAATACTCAGGTATCCAAAAGTCAGCAATGCTGTGATGTGGAACTTAATAACTACTTGGATTCATTCCATCGAATATTATTAATAAGTAGAATCCCACCTTCTATTAGTATGTTTATCATATATTAATTTAATAAATAAAAATAAGGATTTTAGGACTAATAATTTGGATACTGTTACAGAATCTGCCTCCTTTTTATCGGTTATTGTTATAAATAATTGAACTTGCTGATTACAGTGTCGCTTGACCAAAAAATAAGGGCTCTAAAATGTCTGCCTTTTTCAGGATTTCTTCAACATGGTTGTTGAAGTACCAAGATGGACAAATGCCAAAATGGAGGTATTTTTTTCTTAAACATTGTACAGCTAATTGACTCAAAAGGAAATTGTGTTTAGTAGCTGCAATTGAAATTAGTGACCTGAACATCCATTAGTTTACTGAAAATGTGTTTGCTCATACTTTTAAATGGCCAAATGTTATTTTGTTATGTAGTTCTTTAGAAAAAGATAAATAAGGTGTGGTCCTGTATATTTTGCTACTTATGTACTTTATACACGGTTTTAATCTATTAACTTGTCACAAAAAAGTACTGTATCAAAAAACTAATTTCTTTCAGTCGGTAGCAGAAAATGAACAGTTATATCAGTTTTTTTTTTTTTTTAAAGCTAACTAAAACAAAATAGCACATTACATTTCTCATCAGCTAACCTAAATAAAATAGCACCCAGCAAGTTACCTTTGTTAGTCTGAAACTTGAAAGCTTGCAGTATACCAAAAACAGCAATTAAAAAAATAAAAAGTTAATTGTCGCTTTGTCTAACTGCCAGTTTACATTTAAGCAAATGTTTTCAAACAGTCAAATTACATGCAAGTAAGTAAATATATGTATAATAAACGTTGCCGGCATTATGAAACATTTGCAATAAATAGCATTACGGTAATGCTTTGTATTGCTTATAATTGTCTTTCAATACAATTTCATATCACTATTAAACAGGTGCTATTAATTGACTGCGTAGAAGATGATTAATCGCTCAATAGAAAATGTCAAGATTAAAACCCCTACTTTATACACATTTCGTATTCTAACTTACAATAGCTCTAAGCTACTGTGACAGTAGTTGTAAGTCTGCTAATAATGAATATATTTAATTACAAAGATACCTTAAAAAAAAAAGAACAAGGAACAAAAACATACCTCACTATACAAAGATACCTTAAAAAAAAAAGAATATGTATATGTGTGTGTATATATGTACAGTTTATAGTTTAAAAATATTATATATATATATGTGTGTGTATATATATATGTGTGTGTATGTGTATATATATGTATATATATATATATATATATATATATATATATAATTATATATTATATATATATATATATATATATATATATATATATATATATATGTATATAATATATATATATATATTATATTATATATATATTATATATATATATATATATATATATATATATATACATATATATATACTTATATATATATATATGTATATATATATATATATATATATATATATATATATATATATATATATATATATATATATATATATATATATATATATATATATATATATATATATATATATATATATATATGTGTGTGTGTATATATATATATATTATATATATATATATATATATATATATATATATATGTATATATATATATATATATGTATATATATATATATATATAGATAATATATATATATATAATACACTTATATATATATATATTTAACATAAATTTAGTATCGACTGTACTATAAGACTCCAAAAGGTTACCTTAGGGTAAATTAGTAGTTTAAAATGAAAAAAAAAAAAAAAAATTCTGAGAATTCAATATGGCCATACATTTCAGTGGACCTATTGAATTGACCTAAAAATGAGGATAACTCTTAAAAATGGTTTCTACTTACTGTACACCTTTCTTTTTCAGATTGCCACCAAGGATGCACTAAACCCGATAAAACAAGATGTTAAGAAAGGCAAACTGCGATATGTTGCTAATGTGTTTCCTCACAAAGGCTATATCTGGAACTATGGAGCAATCCCACAGGCATGTTTTGCTTGCATCAGTGTTTTTTTTTTTTTTTTTTTTTTTTTACATTTTTTTGTTTAATTGCGGAGCCATCTGTCTTCATTTTGAGAAACAGTTTGTGAATAGGTCAAAAGCTGTCATTTGCCAGTAGGGGGTTTATTGACCAGCTGCTTTTCAACAAAGTAATCAGGCCTTTATTGATTTAAAGGATGAGCATGTTTTGAAGAGTGAATATACCTGTAATCCTGGCCATGGTGGCGGGAGGCTACGTATGAAATACATAATCCATTAAAATATTGCAGTGCCTTTTTTATGCATCAGTTGAATTCCAAATGCTTCCTGTAGGATTCTTTACAACATTGTTATTTACCAGTTTGTATTTTTCTCTATTAAATGCATGCACAAAAAAGTAAATTGTTTTTGGGGCTGTGTGACAGGGTAGTGTCACTGACAAGGCTGCACCCCGTCAGGGGGAGAGACTCGGACATGAGAAGCTGCAGGTTTAAGTGCTATTGCGCACATTTAATTACAAAAACTAGACAAATAAAACACTAACAAACAAAACAATTAGGCACAAGGACCAAAACAAAAGGTTTTACACAGAACTCATGAGCAGCAAAACACACCTTCACCTACAATAATTCTACTAACACCCATGATTACCCTTTTTATACACCTGTGGCTGGAGCCTTATTAATCATTAAATTATGGCCTCGGCCACATTCCCACGTGTTTTCTGGAAGGGAGGAATTTAACCCCCTCCCTGACAACCCAATTTTCTCCACACGCCCACACATTACAACGGCAGTGCTTCAGCCCTTCCACAGGATCATAGCCTGATAATTTTCCACATGATTTAGCACAGTTTGATGCATACTTAGTTTAATTATACAATTTATATTTCTCTTCACCTTTAGAAACAATAAACTGCAGGTATTCCAAAACTTGATTTTGTATGAAAACGGTGTGACCTGACAATTTTGGTTACTTGAACTCCATCAGTAAACTTGTCCAGTGCAATAACCTTGGATATTGCTTGCAAAAATGTTTTAAGTTTCTGTATGATCACTGCAGTGTTTTGGGGCAGAATAATCCAGAAAATTACCTTTTAACTGCACATTTCGTAATGTACAGCTATGGCCAAAAATTTTGCATCACCTAAAATTTTAGGATTGAGACATAAAAAAATAAAATAAAACAAACAAAACTAAAAAAACTATAGGAAATAATTTAGATGTTTTATTTATCATGTAATCAAAAAAATATTGCAAGTGTCTACTGAGTAGTAAGTAGCACAGTATTTCATGTTAGATTCAAATGTCACATTTTTCAATTTGTCAGTTTTTTGTTGTTTATGGGAAAACTACAGAGTGGTATTTAATTAAATATGTTAACATAACATTCAGCAGGTTTCATTTGAATTTATGAAGCAAAATTGGTTGACTGTAGGATGATGGCCATATCTGTAGATATCTTTTTTAAATTATTTTTTATCAAGGTTTCTGGGCTATTTTCCAAACAATAAAAAAGCACAAATGAATTTAAAATCAACATCATTTACATCCCATGGCAATAAAAAATAGATGGGATAGCGAAATCATGCAAAAATGGTTACACTGTGATAAATCAATAGCTTAATTATTTTTTGAATGTGAATGCTGCACAATCAATGAGATGCTTTTAATCCAGTTATTTCTACCCTAGACATGGGAAGACCCAAGACACACTGATACAGAAACCGGTTGTTGTGGTGACAATGATCCAATTGATGTGTGTGAAATCGGCAACAAGGTAATTTATTTATTCATTTGTATTTACTTTTTTGTTTTACAAATTTATTAGGAGCATTTGCATCTGTTTTAAAGTATTTTTTACACCATTACAAAAATATCACCATTCTAACCTGTTTAATTTCTTATTTTATGTGGCGTGCAACATTCTGTTTGCAGCCATTATTTACCTAGGACTACTAATACAGGCATGCAGGACTGATAGATGACTGGTCCCAAAACTAGACGTTCTTAACATTTTTTTACCAACAGCACCTAGTTCTGATCCTGCACACCCCTACTTACTATTCCAGAAAAACAAAAAATCAACCCCTCTGTTTGTTTCTGAAAAGACTCTTAAGTCATTTATAGTCTGTTCATTAAAGCAGATTTCTGTGCTCTTCAGAAACAGCCCCCTTGGTTGTAGAAGTACATTTTGTAAATGGTTACAGAAGTAGAAAAAGAAACGATTTATACAAAACACACATAATAGCATATTAAACTGGTAAGAAATGTAATACTGCTATCTTTAGGGAGAGAAGGTGGTGTTTCTACATTTGTATTGTGTAATCCTTGTGCAGATCAGAGACGTACCAATAGTTTGAGCATGAAAGACAAATATCAAAGTAAACAAAGTCAATGTTTTAGTTTTATCCTTTTACCGCTTCTCTTTCCCTGGAGCAAGGAAAAACAAAGGTTTCAGCCTTTTCTGATTTGTTTATTTACCTGCACCTTTTAAAATGGTTTTGAGGTACAGATTGGCAAATGGGCATTAACCATCATATATTTGTTGTGTTGGTAAATATATACAACTACTAGTAGATTATGTAACTGAGTTATACTTGCTGTCCTGACAAAAGATGATCAGTGGTAAACTTAACAGAAACCTTTTGCCCAAAAATGCAGTGATTTGTGTTTAACTAATTCACAAAAATTGGAATTCAAGTGTACCCAGAAGACTCACATTTGCTGGTGGGGGGGAGAGATTGAAAGATCCTTTTTTTTCTCTAGTTCTTTCTTCTCCCTAATGCTTAAGGTTTGCTCCACAGGAGAGGTTGTTAAAGTTAAGGTTTTAGGTACTTTGGCTCTGATTGATGGAGAAACTGACTGGAAAGTCATCACAATCAATGTTGAAGACCCAGAAGCAAATGCTTTTAACAGTGTGATTAATTGAATTTTTCAGAAGTTGGGATTCAGTTGATTTTTTTTTTTTTTTCCCATTCGCTTACGGGCATTGCTGTGCTACTACGCCGTTAGTGTTTCGCTAATCTGGAACCTGTGTAAGGCAAGATACTGATACTGAACTTATTTAGATTTCTTACTGATGTTCCAGATAAAAAGATACAGTTGTCATAAATATTCTTTTAATAGTACTACTAATACTGGCAGCTCATTAAGGTTCCCATTTAAAGAAAAAAATATAATAGCTTTGTTCTTGTAGTGCCTTTTTATTGCATTTACACTGCATTTTACTTTCAGGTATTGGTGATGTTAGATGGCTGAAGCCAGGTTACCTGGAAGCCACAGTAGACTGGTTCCGAAGGTACAAAGTACCAGATGGTAAACCAGAAAAACGGTTTGCCTTCAATGGAGAGTTTA